>NW_020312699.1:0-1244 GCF_002999335.1 Cyclospora cayetanensis | reverse complement strand
GTGCAGCCTGCTTGCGGGCTGGTGTGCATTATGTATGTATCTGGGTACACAATCAAGATACGTCTTATTTCGCCACATACAGGTTAAATGGCATGGACAAATCGCGGATGTAACATGACTCCTAAAGATACGGTTGAATGTGTTTCTTGAAGGGCCTCACTGGTTCGTTGCTGCGAATGAACAATACTACGTCACGCAATTTCTATCTCGGTGAAAAGCTAGGTTCCTGCAGTGCCCAGTCTGCTACGTTAGAGTCTGCCCATTCACTAAATCATGGCCCACTACACAGGAATCTCTAGCCCTTGGAGTTGCCTGTATGACCTCCAGCTATGACAGAACACTTTACTAGAACCAAGACATCATTCATGAAAAATGCTTCCCAAACCATCCCAGGCGACAACATTTGTGCTCACCCATTCCGTTGCTTCAAGGGTAAATCTACAGGGAGCGTTAAATGACTTAATTGGTGGCGATGAGCGTAGCATACTTGACCACAGAAAAAGTAACGCAAACACATGGCTGTTTAACCATTGCATGGAGAAGTGATGATACACCCCATTGCAACACTTCTGCATCATCCGTCGTCAAGTCAGTGAGAAAACGGTGAAGGACCTGAAGGATGAACAGGCAGACTATGCAGAGGACGCGCTTCTCAGACCCTCTGCTGATTGCGCGCAGTCAAGCAAACGAAGAAGTTAACTGATATGCACAGCCAGCACGCGTATACAGCACTCGTAAAATGCCACCAATACCCTTTTCTACACACTAGGGCTAGCTCTCTCAGACACACGATCCCCTGCAGCGTCGAACCCAAATCACATGCTCGCTGCCACAGTTCGTTGCCCCTCTCGACAATCCAAAAAGCGTCGTAGCTATATTCGCCCTGAGAAGCAAGTCCGGCGCGGCGCTTGAACACCATCTGGCACTGATGACTTCTTGTAAACCAACCCAACGATACGAAGCACTTCTGCTGCTTCAGCGAGCTTTCAACACATACGAAGAGTCAAGGCGTGCCAGTCGCTCTTACCCTGCAAGCACATTCGGCAGGAGACAAATATGTAGCAATTCAGAAATCTCACATAAATGACTGATCCTAACACACGGTTAGTACACACCACAAAAATCAAAAACACTTTTAATGAATCCTGATAATGCCATTGCCTGTCAGATCTGAACCGCATTGCTGTGCTGCAGTTAACACGAAATGCTAGAACACTCACCATGACGGTCAACCTCTGAATCTA
>NW_020312698.1:0-1245 GCF_002999335.1 Cyclospora cayetanensis | reverse complement strand
GTTTGTCTGCTCGTACACCTTAGTTGTTGTAGGGTAACCTTTCCCCAATGCATTAGGGCACAATGTTGTGTCCGCATGCGCTAGATGCTGTGTGCAACTAGCTGTGACTAGTGGAGTGCTTAGAGGATGCAGCTGCACGCACCTTGGCTGGACTATTTCCTTATTTCGGGAGCTCTAAGGAATGCGGGCAGGGAAAGGCGGGAGCTGCCTTGATAAGGACCTGCTTTCTTGTGGTCAGGTTTGCATTGTGGAGGGAGTCATTTTCATCCAATGAAACCGTTTGCTTCGCTGGAACTATTTTTCGCTCATCTACTACCTGCGGACACAGCCTAAAACAGATCTCTGGACATTTCAGTTGATAATTCAATAATTTGATTTTCGTTGCCAGCAGTTCAGGGAAAGCAGTCTCTACGAATGGAAGTGGACGGTGGCAGAGCGTGTATTGAGGTTCAAGGCCCGCCTGCAAGCTGATGTAAACCCAGTGGCTCCCCCGCCGGTTAAAGAACATGGCTTCTTAGGGGATCGGATGTTGTGGGTGCGTTGATGTGGCTGTACCACCCGAAAGGTATGACGACCGTAAGGATGGGCAAATAATCGAAGATTCACTAGCGAGTTTTTCAGTTTCAAATGCCTTGCGTCCTCCTTGACGAGGTAAAACGAGTGCCCTTGGTGGCATGTTTGTTGAAGGGAGTTGCACTTCATTATGGCTCTACGCACATAGAGGAAGTCGTCTGCTTGGAGGGATTACTACAGTTAAAGCCTTCACGCAAGCCCTGGCTCATCGGTTTCTACCCAGAGGAGCTCAACGGCAAGCTCCGGGTTCCTGAGACAGATTAAGCAAGGAATTTTACCAAGAGACTAGTATGGTTGGAGATAGGCAACTTTGGCTGGCAGATGCCACAACGTAAACGAAAAGCTGCTTCGTTTAAATTTTATTTACGGTCCTACCGAAGTTTCACGCTAGTGCTCGTACACCATAAAACGACTTAGCGACTAAGCAAAAGGCAGGTGGAATGTCTAAAATTGGTTGACTACTTGAGGCTTCAGGAGCAAATAAGCACACCTCCTGAGTCTGGGTAAAAAGCAGAGGCTACGCCGGGATTTAGAACCCATGGCTTTTGGGGCTGAGTCACCCGCCGCTGGCCTGAAGACTAAGGTGGGCGAGCAAAGGAAGCCAGATGGAGCGTAGCCCAGACAACCCCCCAACAACGCATGTTTCTATCGTGGGAGATTGGGCCACATAGG
>NW_020312697.1:0-1249 GCF_002999335.1 Cyclospora cayetanensis | reverse complement strand
GCCCAATATGCAGTCCATTACACTGATAGGCTCAGAGGCAGTTGCAATGGCAGTTCGTGAAAGCGGAGAACCGCTCGAAATAATCCATGCTAATTAGCTGGGCACATACAGGATGATCGTCTATTGAGGGACCTAGAGCCCTCGTTTACCTACCGAAGGGAATGCGCAGGTTAATAGACTGTGTGTTCGACTAGCAAACTGAGTGCTTACTTGAGCGGCTGGCAACTGGGCGTCGACAATGTAGCAAGCCGGTTTGTCATATTACCTTTGATGATGTACGTGGAGGAAGATGAGGCCTATATATTTTCTGGCTTAAGGCTTCAGTGCGTGGGCGAATGAATGTTGTTGGAAAGCGCTGCTGTTAGGGGCTTCGCCGTGAGAGCTTGAGGAAGGTGGATTGCATTATTGCCTTTGAACCCGGCTAGCTGAACTTTTTCACATGTTGGCGCCTCCTGGCTTGCCATTACGCGAGCCAGCTAGCGACCTAGTAGCTAGCAAATGTACGGCTATCAGGGCAGCTTTTGTTTGACGGAAACATGAATAACTAGAGAGTAGTATATTTAACAGCAAGTAGCTCACACTGCTGTGTCACAGGAGTCCTAGTATTGGTGTGCATTTGCCCAAATCAAATAGAAAACACAGCTGAATCAGTCTGTGGGCTGTTCGCCGTCTGGAATAGTTTTGTGCAGAAGGTTGTCGCCCATCTCGTAAATTCACAGCATGACATCACGGTCTAGGCTCAAGAGTCTAGGCGTCAATATGTGTGGTATCGTTTGGGTCTACAAGAGGCACATGGATGGATCGAATCATGAGGCTGCCGCAGAGGGGCCATTCCGGGGACGAGAAGCCGTCAATGGCGCTGCTCAACAAGCACAGACTCAGATGTGACGACTCCAAACTACAAATGCTACACGCCAAAAAGCTTGTGATGCGCAGTAAACTTGGCTTTAAACCCTAACCTCGTTTTTGCACGCCTCAACTCTAACCTCTGGTGGCCGCCCCACCACACGGTGAGCAGTATGCAACCGAGAACTTACGCACCACGTTAGACATTTTGTGCCATCCTGACTCATCTAGCGCCCTGGTGCTGGATAGATTCTTCTTCCTGGTAGCTGCGTGGACTTCAGCGTTGCTCTCGAACCTCGGAAGTTCCTCGGGGTCTGCACACCCATCGTATACACTTAGACCCGTTCAGCCCCGACAAAGCCCTAACCGTATCCTCTCAATCAGCGCGCCCTTATCCACGCTT
>NW_020312696.1:0-1250 GCF_002999335.1 Cyclospora cayetanensis | reverse complement strand
TTTCCTGCAGCTAATGCACGTAGGCTGACGCTCGCACCTAGTGTCTGTTCCATACTGGGATCGTTGGCACTGATTTTATGTGCAAGCGCACGGAGAGGAGCATGCTGGGTACTGCGCCTGAGGTGTGTTCCACATGGGTGTTCAGATATTATCTGTTGTTGTTGCAGAAGCTGAGAGCGACAATGGGAGGACCGAGCGGCATCCGTGTTGAGAAGATTATGATTTTAAAAAGTGTGGAGTAAGTGCATTTCTTCCATGTTTCGCTGTCGTATTTAGTTCGGCCTATGCGCTGATGTTGTGTGCCTGCTAATGCTAGTCTGCGTTGGCGATGCCCAGCAAGTGGGTTGTGCAAGGTTTATGCGGCTCCGGTGTTGGGGAGGAAAAGAATACAATATGTACAAGGTGTTTCGCGGTGCCACTGGTGCCTTAGGTTATTGTTTCCGGGCTTCGTTTCAAGGACGCAGCCGGCAGTGCGCTTTATGCGAATCCCGTAGGACGTTCGTTGCTGAGTTGGTTGCTCGTCTGGAAGCCACTGTCATCAGGCTTCCCATGCGGAAATCTTTGCAGGTGAGGGTGATCTAATGTGTGCAATGCCATGCATCAATGCCAATTCTGGTATTGATATGTGAGTATGTAGCAAGCGAAACTGTGCTTCATTAGATGCAGAGGTCTGCGTGGGGCTCAGGGTTTAGTATATGGTAAGTTGTATTCAGCGTATAATGCATGTGTTTGCATCTGGCTAACAAAAACCATCCAAGGAGCTGGAAAGCTGGCTTTCGTTTTTGGCGCTCCATGTGCCTTTCGGTGTACTGTGGCATCTGTCCGTATGGCGGTAAGGGCAGCGATTGGTATTGTGCAAGCTGGTTCACTTTGCGTGACAAAAGCTAGTATGATATCACAAGGAAAGGTCTTTCCGTCCAGTGTGTGTAGTGCCTGTCCCTGCTACAAACACGCTTAGCCTGACGCTAGAACCTACCTTCTGTGCCACATTGTAATCGGTAGCACTGTTGAACGGTGTATCCACAATGGGAGAGAACAATGCTGCGCACAGCACGTGGAGTGTGTTTCAGCGGTATGCTTAGGAATGGGCTTTGTGGCAGCAGCCGCTCAGGGTGACAATGCGAGGACCAAGCAGAATTTGTACTGTGGCTGGATGTTGTATCGGCAATCTGTTGCACCGCTACCTAGAGTTTATGACAGGCGCGCAAGTCATAGACGGGGATTGTGTTGGGGCAGCGTTTTCTCGTGTA
>NW_020312695.1:0-1251 GCF_002999335.1 Cyclospora cayetanensis | reverse complement strand
TGAGAATACTACATTGAGTCCCAGCTTATATTGCAGCCCCAGCCAGTGGACTCCAGAAGCAGGAACTTCATGCTTTTCGTGGGTACGCAGACTGCTGATGGTGCAGCATGTACCCTCTGCACCTGATAACACACTTCACTATTCCAGGACTACTAAGGTTTCTTTTGCCAGCTACCAAGACTCAGCCATGTGATGTGGAGGTGTCTCTGCGTCTAGTGGGTTCAATGGAACTAGTGGTGGCTGTATGGGTGCGCGTACTATGAGCCAAGGGGGAAGTCAAATGGCCCCGTTTTGGACAGTATGCGGCTTCGTTGTTTCAGGAGGTACGGTGCACGCGTGCGAGTGTCTTGGCCTTTTGTGTCCGTGGACACTGATATATTGACTTTATGAGGCATGTTTGTCTGCATGCTCGCTGACTGGTCATAAATGCGTTGCACGCAGGGAAGTTGGGCAGGCTTTGCCCGAGGTATTTAGTGTAGGGCGAGTGCGTGACGTGTGTGCACAAACGCGAAATAGCAGTTTGAGGATGTTGAGCATATATCGTGAAGCATGTTTTACAGAAAGGGAATATGTTGAGACAGCCGACGTTCCCGCTATTAATCTTCAGTGTGGCATGCCGTGGCTTGTTGTATTTCGCCTGTGGGTTGCTGAGTGATAGTCTGAATTGGGATGGGCAACGATCAAATGTGTGATCTAAGCAGGCCAAAGACACTTAGCACTGAATGCAATACGCAGGAACTGTGAGGATCCTCCACAGATCTTTCTGCGCTGCATCGCGTATGCGAGATGCTACCGATACAGCTTTCAAGGTTGATTCAAGGTTTTGTTGCCAGCCCGGCCTAGGGAAGCACGATGTTTGAGCGGTAGGGTGGGTTGTTATGAGAAGAGGGCGATATTCTCAAGGTGGCTGGTGGTTGTTTTTGTTTACAGTATTTGTGAGGCCGCTCATTTGAGGGAGAGCCTAATCGCAGGCCTCAATTTCATTATCGTTCTTCCAGAAAGTGTGTCTAAGAAATGGTTTAGTGGATTTTTCTTGCTAATCGGCCTCCACACTACGTGCCTCTCCGAAGCCCAGAACTTGGTTCTTACCTACACCCAATGTTCACATCGCCTACCAGACACCCATCACGTTGTAGGTTTCGGCATAATACTGACTGAGGCCCAATGGCCTTCGCATTGCGCTGCTTGGTGTACGCTTCAGAAAGTCTGTTTCATGCAAGCTTCTGCCTAGCAACAGACCTCCCTACTGAT
>NW_020312694.1:0-1277 GCF_002999335.1 Cyclospora cayetanensis | reverse complement strand
GCTTGCACAACCCACTTGCTGGACATCGCCAACGCAGACCCCCAATACCAAATGCGCACCATCAGCGCAAAGCCTGCATTACGTACAACAGCGAAGCATCAAACAACTACAGCCACTCGAAGGTGCTGAGGCGCTCCTGGGCAAGGATGCCGCTCGGTCCTCCAATTGTCGCGCGCAGCTTCAGTCACTGCAATAGATAATATGCGAGCGTCCAAGTGAAACACACTTTGAGTGCAGTGCGCATCCTGCTCCTCCCCTTGCGCCTGCACATAACAACAGTGCTACCCATCCCACTGCAACACACAAGCTAAGTGCTGGCCTGAGCCTACATGCATTAGCTACAACAAAATGCACATTCTACGCCCCACACCTTTGCATCCAGAGAGCGTACTTCCTGAGCCATGCAGCGTGCAAATGTTCACCAGCCTCCATATCAATAACGAATCAAAGCGACGGCAAGTGCTAGCCTATGTGCTCGTGCTAGAACCACCTTCGTCTTGTGGCCAAGCTCGCACAGGCATTCCATACATTGAAAACAACTGACCGCTTCGCCATCCACATGTAATCAAAGAGGCCTCCACATACGAACAACAAAAACTCAGCTTATCCGCAAACTGACATAAGTAGTTCTATTGCTGCTATTGGCATTGTTGCTTTCAGTACATGCAGTACCACACAACGACACCAGCGCAGATTCAAGCACAGTAGCCGCACTTCCACTGGCATTCGGGCGACCTGCCAACTCAGCATCGTCCTGCCACGGAGGCCTAAACGTAAAGACGCCTCCGAGTCTCCAATGACACTCCGGACCACATGTCTAAAGGACCACTGGTACCAAACAACACCTACGACACATTGGTTGCATGTCCGCCCCAACACTCAAACCGCACTTCGCTTGCACAACGCACTTTCTGCATATCGTCAACACAGACCAGCATTAGCAAATGCGCTCCATCAGCGCAAAGCCTGCATTAAGTACAACAACGAAACGTATAGCAACTACAACTATTCGAAAGTGCAAAGGCGCTCCTGAACAAATATGCCGGTCGGTCCTGCAATTTTCGCTTCCACATTCGGCCACTGCAACAGATAATACATGAGCATCCAAGTGAAACACACTTCCAGTGCAGTGTGCAGCCTGCTCCTTTCTCTGCGGCTGCACATATCACCAGTGGTAGCCATCCCACTGCAACACACAAGCTAGGCGCTGGCCTGAGCCTACATGCATTAGCTACAACAAAAACACATTCTACACCCCACATCTTTGCATGCAAAGA
>NW_020312693.1:0-1283 GCF_002999335.1 Cyclospora cayetanensis | reverse complement strand
AGCCTGCTTCCGCTGGATTCAGCCCAGCTGCTCCCAGTCATTAACATTTTGTAAGCGCGTGCAGTCCCAGATGATGTGACTCGATATCCAACAATGGGAGCGGATGCGCTGTTGGAGAACTATCTGAGGCTGCCTAGGAATTTAGGTTTTTCTGAAATTCTTTTCTGCTCCCGTAAGAGTGCAGGCTAGGGCTGATTGACACATCCCCGATACCCTTAGATTCAATATCCGACATAAGCTGCTCCAATCTGCCCAAGACACAGGGGCTGCTCTCATTTGCTCTTAAAGCTCAGGTAGTCCACTACTTGTTGAAGCCCCACCAGTCAATTGCGTAGTCGCTGCGTCGCTGCCCACCATGCAACCGCCCAACGTGGCAATTCGACTAGACCTGAGATAGGCCACTGATAAAGCATCTGTTCGCCTACGTTGTGGCCCTTTTGAACCAAAGCTCCACATTTCTCCATATTTCAATTTATTGATAGATTCGCGTGTTTAAGTCTTCTCAAATCTGTCAGAGCTTGCTGTTGAACTGATCTCGGCATATATCGATGAGTCAGGAATGGTACGAAGGCCTGAACTACAGTATTTTCTGCCAACAAACGACAGCCTCTGCGTGAGTAGAGCCACCATTGAAGTGCTTCCTCTTCCAATAAACTTACCCAATGAATCACTTGTTTTGCATCCTCTGAGAGCATAAATGGAGGTAGCGCTCCAACCAGCTGATGTAGCCTTCGAGTACTTGCACATCCTTACGGCCAATATGAATCTCCGGTTGGCAGAACACCATAGACGCATCCATAAGCATTTTATAGACTGAAAAGTCAAGCCATTCGACCAGTTGTGGAGCTACTGCACTCATATTAGGGTGCAGGCTGGCCTGAGCCGCCCCCAACAGGCGTTGTGCCAACGTGCACCTCTACCCCAGAAGGTGCCTGTTCAGACTGTTGCGTAAGGAAGTCAAATAACTGAAGAACCATATAGGGTCATCAAAGCCAGACAAGCGTTGTAGAGAAGCCAGACACTTCACTACATGCCGAGCCAGTTTATTAGCGGGGAACAGCTGCATCGAACCACGTTCTGCTACCAAATAAAAGGCTCCATGTAAGTTCACCAAAGAGAGTCGCTTAGCGTCAGACTCAATACAAGCTCAAAAGGAAGTCCTTGAGTGTCTTCCAAACAATTTCCTGCCCTTCCCTACGAGTGCCATCAGAGCTTTTGACATTAAGGGAGAGGGAGAGCAAGGGTGCGCGTAGCTTCACCTTCTCAGGACTCCGAGCATTCAC
>NW_020312692.1:0-1283 GCF_002999335.1 Cyclospora cayetanensis | reverse complement strand
CGAGGAACGCAAAAACACGAACCTCTCCCTACTCTCACTCTCATTGCGCATACAGGGCTTCCACCCGCATACTCGCACGTATGTTAGACTCCTTGGTCCGTGTTTCAAGACGGGTCGGTTGAAACTGTTAGAGACAGCATCGCGGAGCGGCGGTCCTCGAAAGTGGAGCCGCCGCACGCGCAAAAAGAACACTCCTCGGCAGGCAACCGAACCTCTGGAAGCCCGAGGCTCAATAACAGTCCGCGAAAGACCTACCTTCCTCGGGGGAGATGGTCGGACGCCTGCCGATGCTGGCCAAACCCACGGGATCAACTGAGCACGAACAATGCAAACCCTCCCAATTCCTGTAACGGAAGCAGGAAAGGCAGACTGCACACGCACAGCGGCACCCATGAGACGCAAAAGTTTCAATCGCTTCCCTTCCAGCAATTTCAGACACTGTTAACTCTCTTTCCAAAGTCCTTTTCATCTTTCCTTCACAGTACTTGTTCGCTATCGGTCTCGCGCCAATATTTAGCTTTATGTGAAACTTATCACACATTTTGCGCTCAAATCCCAATGAACGCGACTCAATAAAAGCGCACCGTACGTGGAAACAGAAAGCAGGACAAGGGACGGGACTGTCACCCTCTCTGAAGTTCTGTTCCAAGAAACTTGGACCTGCCCTTCCACTGGTAGCGCCTCTAGAGGCTACAACTCGCGATGCCGCCACGACTCCGCGATTTTCACTTTGAGCTCTTCCCGCTTCACTCGCCGTTACTGGGGGAATCATAGTTATTTTCTTTTCCTCCGCTTAATAATATGCTTAAATTCAGCGGGTAGTCTCGACTGATTTCAGGTCTAAAATTAAGTAGTAGCTTGGTGATTTTCCAGCAAGGTCCGATATGATCGCTCATTCACACGACCACATCATCACACCAGCAGCGCTAACACACACGCAGGGCTTCGGCATACATCGAGCATTTCGCGTAAGCCACAGCAGCAGCTCTCGTCAAAGCAACATACAAGCATAATCCCCCCCCACAAGGAGGTACACGCCCTTCAACGAGATAATTGTAGTAGCAGACAGTGAGAGTCGCGTACACTGCCGCGTCGTTGCACATACATATACAGAGCACACTCCGTATTTGCGCAACACGACAACAACAGCACAACGCGCACACAGACGCACCACCGTATCTCTTTCGGACGAAAGGATAGCGAGCAGCAGCAAAGAAAGAGCCACCACACAAATCGTGCCTACATAATACTCTTCAGCCTACACACACCTTGCGCACTCAATA
>NW_020312691.1:0-1294 GCF_002999335.1 Cyclospora cayetanensis | reverse complement strand
TGTAAATGTACGCACGAATATAGAGAAGCATGGATAGGCCTCCTTAGATCGTTGCTAGCAACGAGAATCCACTCTTGCCACTCTCCCCAGAACCAACGAGGGCTTCCACTACGCGCATGCAGACAGCTTCAGTAGAGCACGTGCGCACATGTCATCATTACACTGCTACTAATATGCAACACTAATCTTACATCAAGCAGCTCAGCCTGCTGTGTTTCATGGTGCACTATTTAGGACCTACACTCTAAGGTCCCGTTTACGGTCCCCGCAGTGAGATACAAGAAGCCAATAAACTTGAATAACAGGACTGCGACAAGTGGAAACATGGTGCTTGGCGAGCAAAGCAGACAGATGAGGGAAGAGGCAAGCCTCCTACCCAGGCTGCGGCGCAGCAAAGGGGGCTACAGAGGACACAGCCGCAGTTGGAGATCCACCATAGGTCAATTCTACGGTGCTACAAGTTCGCGCTTGTAGTCAATAATTGCTAGCGCGACTTGGCCTTGCACATGAAGTGGAGGGGTTGTCTGAGGAGACGGCGCAGAAGTCCAATCTCCTTGTTCACTCGATAGTGCAGTCCCTAGCAATCAGATTTACACTAATCGAATAAAGCAAGGACTGGCAAGGCTGAAGCAGCCAACGGTCACCCTAATTTGAAACTGGTACTTCTTACCGTGGTCTGAGAGTCCTATGTTGGGCCGGTTCACCATAAGTACTCTAGACTCTATGAGGGTGACCCGACGCAAGGCACACATGCGGGCACAGCGGCGTGTTGCCGAGGTTAGTGTGCCGAAAAATCTTGGAGAGGACTCCTGTTCTTCTCAACTAACATTTGTTTCATCAATGTTGAACAAGTAGGATCGTTGCCTCAACAAGGTGACACAAAATCTTCGTGGTGCGGCTCACGAACGCATTAAGAAAAGACAGTATTAAGCATGCATGCTTTCTTAGTACCTCTGCACCTGATTCCTTGTTATGGACTTCTATCCAATTACTAGTTAAAGAATCGCTGCATGGTAATACGAAGGAGAACTTCGCGGAGGTTTTAAATAATAGCGAGATGCCAGCAGGCTATTCACCTGCTGATCTTCCAGCGCACTGCGTTGAGTTAATTGCCTGGCCGGCCCAAAACTGTGCTTGGCGGCATCGAACGCCTCCACAACATTAAGCGAATATTGAACAGTAGGTGCAAGCTTTGATGAACAAAGGCAAAGTACAGGCATCGAAGAACGCCAATAGGCATTGCCCAGTCTTGGCCCCGAAAAGGAGAGGCGGTGCATGGGTCTCAAACCCCTCA
>NW_020312690.1:0-1302 GCF_002999335.1 Cyclospora cayetanensis | reverse complement strand
ATACTGTAGCGTGCAAGGCGTGGCCTGCACCTTGGTGAACTGAACCTGCAAGAATGCTCAAAAATTCTCGAGTCTCGCACCTTATTACCCAAATCTCTTTCCTTGGTTTTCCGATATCCCTGCATATCTCAGTGATGAGATTCGGAAAACTTAGCCTGTGACCTGATCAGAGGAAGCTGATGCCGCAACAAGGATACCAGCCGTTTCGCCTTTCCTCTAGTACTCGTGGTGCCTATTTTGGGTGTCATTTCATATGAGCAGCCGATGCTCCTCGCGTAGCGGTGGGTGCCATGTTTTCTCAGTTGGTTCCGGGCCCTTTAAACCACGAGATTAACGCTTTTCTCTCTCTGTCTCACCGAAGCCGAGCAGCGACATCCAGGCAGATATTATTCATACAGGAGCCCGTTACTGTCCAAACCAGCCATTACTTTTAAATGCACCAAATAAAGAGCATTCAAGAGTTTGAGGGCCCTGAACTTGGCTGCTGCCTTACGCACCTCCTGTAGCATGATTTGGGCTTCCTAGTGGATGACATCAGCGACGTGCTCCCCCGAAGCCTTATTGCAAGGCCACCGCAATCCAGTATTGTGCACCGCAACTGCTCTTGTTTGTGATGATTGAAGGTTTCCATTGAGAATGGATAAAGTTTATGCTTTTGCTACCCATGCATCCGCTACTCTTGCAGACACTTGAAAGCAGCCAAAAGGGTGAAGCGCTATCACGTTCAGGATGGCCCGCTGTGGTCCACAGCGAAGCGGGAACTCCGTCGCCTACACATTCGCACTTCACTTCGTAGTGTGTCTTTGCGCGTAGCATATGGTGAGGTGGGTTCTTCCATTTTGCAATTCGCACTACAATGGAGAAGCTCTTGCAGTCCTTCTGTTGGCCGGCAATTTGTCTCGCAGCAGAGGAGCACGGATTTTGACTCCCAGACTATCAGCAGCTGAAGCCGTGCAGCTCTCCTGACCCGCACCTTTTTGCTTCGAGTGGCATGACTCTGGTCGTCGCTTTTATACTGCCGGAGGCCAGGAAGGCAGTTGTGTCGTGTTTGACAAACTCAGCAGATATGCCCATTTCCTCCCTTGCTTCAGCTCTGCCATAGATCAGGAGGCCGCGCATTTACTTTTTGCTCGGTTGTGGAGGCACTTCCAAATATCCCACGAGCATCAGAAAACATACTTAAAATTCGCCACTTCATTCTGGTGTGCCGTTTGTGAATCGCCTCCGTATTGACCATGAAATGACCCCTCTGGATCACCCTCAGGCAGGCGGGCATTCAGAAAGCACCAGCCTCGCTCTTAC
>NW_020312689.1:0-199030 GCF_002999335.1 Cyclospora cayetanensis | reverse complement strand
CCGTCTACTTCCATCGCCAAAGCGTGTTCCTCCCAGCCTGTTGCCAGGAAAAGTCAGGCTATAGAATCACCCAATAACTTGATAGATAACAGACAAGTACTGTAGGAAAGCTCGACACGCCACTGCATCCGTGGGCATTGGTTAGGCGAGGAACAAGGTCATCGAACCGTGCGGTGTCACCAACTGTGACGCTCCATACAAGGCTTCCTTGGGGACAGTTGACTCTACACTCAACACACACGCGAAAGAAAGTTATCAAGCTACGTACCCAAGGCTTCCGGCTTGTCTTGCCCTTAGCCCTAAGTACCCCCTATCTAAGGAAAGGGTGGCACCTAGGGTAAGCGTAGCTGCACCCTCTAAACACTTCGAGTATTCACAGCTAGTTGCGCATGACATCAAGCGCGCATGCACACAACATTGCGTTTTGCAATGTTGATTTGCCAGTATGCAGCAAGATATCGGAAATCCGGGTGCCCCAGTCAAATATTTTATTTAGTCCTTCGTTTATAGTATGCCAAGTGTGATCGAAATGGTATAAACAGGGCTTAGCTCGTTGCAGATATTCATTTGTTTTGGGGAGCTGGACGCAGTCAGCACTAGCCTTATTTTGTGATATTGAACAAGCATGAAGCCTGTTCCTGGTTGCTCGTGTAGATCACAGGAAAAGTGTACTAGAGGCATAAAGCAGAATTTTGCGATGAAGAAATCGGCAGCACCCGTAGAGCACTTTTGAAAAACAAGCACTTGTGGGTTTAAGATGCTCTGCCTTTCTGCACAGCCCGGTGTCATCCTGCCTGTCTCATGCAACCTGAAAGAAAATTATCCGCTTTTTATCAGTGACGTACCTTGTTGAACTGGACTTGGAACGTCTTTTAAAGAGCAGTGAGAATTCATATAAATATATGCTTAATTCAGCAGCGTATGAGTCTGCTGGCGCAGTTTAAACGTGTTCAACAACTTCACAGATTTCTACATAAATTTGCACGGTAGGTTTCTTGCCTATTCGCTTGCTGGCTCGCGTGTGTTTCTTTTCTTTCAGGATCGAAGGACTACAGGGCATGGCCTCTACTCAGCGGCTGCACCTGTTTTGCCAGGACTTCTATCCCCATACACTCTGCCACTGCTTTTAAGTAATACATTTGCGGTTGGATAGGATATATATATTATCTTTTTCATGGTTCCGTGGCTGGGCATTCTGTTTCAGGATGATTCTCAAAGAGAATATTCGACGGCAACCCTGAGATGTGCACGCTAACCAAGCTGGAGTCACACAGCAACAGCTTTTATGAAGTTAAAAATACAGCAATAGTTTCTAAAAGGAGAAATAATGCTTCTTCTGCAGATACACTGGCTACGGCTTCCGTCCGTCATGAAGGATTAAACGGGGGGCCTCCAGTAGTCAACGACAAATGCCGCCACAAACCGGCCGAAAACCCATCGCTTCCCACTATCATTTCTCTCTATTCAAATAGTGAAAACTTAAATACGCTCTTGTTTCCGCACCCTGGTTAGTGGTGGCCACCTTCCCTCTATGCTGGTCCTCCATTCTTCTAGGACATGCCAAGGACGGGGCCGGGCAGATCGCATACTCCACGTTGCTTTACACCACGGATAGCGCCACAGAAACTCGCAAGTGACTCGTCTGACTGATATCTTGAGGCTCGAACTTGAGTTAGTGTCGGTTCCTAGGGCCTAGGGAGTTCATCGTGCCAGACATCCCAGTGCTCGCAAGGCGGGATGAATTGGTCTTTTCATGAGTAAGGCGGAGTTACAGACCTTTGTGCCTTCGTATAGCCGCCAAATTCAGCACTTAGTGGCTATGACCCCTTTTTGCTTCCTCTGTGTAGCCCACTTGATGGGTCCTTCGCTTACGGCTATCACCAGTGGTGCGAAGGCGTTCGCACTGCCTTTTTGCGCCTTATCCTCATCACCACCCATATTTCGATCCCTTTAGTCATTTTCTGACTGCATTTGGCGGCCGCTTCAAGAGCATCGCGCTTCCTGACGCCTCTCAAGCCGCAGCGTCCCTCGCAGAGTCACAGAAGCCAGCTCTCCCCAGCTCGTCTGCCCTGCAGCCTTCTAACCCCTTCTTCGCTCGACGGCAGCTGTTTATCGCCGGTCCCCCTTTTCGAGCGCGGCGATTCTTGTGCGCGTGAGCACCAGAGGTCACTGAGCACTCCACCCCCTCCTCCCTCCCTCCCTCCTGGCTGGTGCGTGTTGGTGTATCCTAGCGCAAGCCCTCCGCGGGGAGCAGGAGTTCGCTGCGAGCGACAATCATTCTGCGTGTTGTGCAGAGACACCTGGGGCCGCGATGCTGGAGTCGGTGGTCGAGCGACTGCTGAGTCGCTACCTTGCACCCTACGTGCTGGGCATCAGCAAGGATAAGTTGTCTGTTGCTGTTTGGAGTGGCAATGTTGAACTCACGGAGCTGCACGTCAAGCCCGAGGTTTCGGATCTCTTGGGAATGCCTTTTAAGGTCTTGTGGGGGCGCATAGGCAAAATCACGCTCAACATTCCCTGGTCGAGCCTGGGTTCGTCTCCTGTATGTGTGGATATCCAAGACGTGTACTTGCTACTGGAGCCACGGCCGATTCCGCAGCAAAGCGACACGGAGCTGCAACAGCAACTGCGTCAGGTGAAGCTGCAGAAGATCGATGCTTGCGAGCTGCAGATCCAGGAGGTGCGACAGCAGATGCAGCAGCAGTTGCAGCAGCAAGCAGGCAAAGATGCGGACGGAGGGTTCTTCTTCCGGCTAGCCAACAAGATACTCAGCACTCTGCAAGTCAACGTACAGGGAATTCATGTGGCTCTCATTGACGGCGAACGAGGGTTCAAGGCTGGGGTTCTGCTGGAACGCATGTCATTGCACAACACAGACGAGAGCTGGCGACGGCGGGAAGGCTTCTCCTCTTATCAGCAGCAGCAGAATTTCTACAAGGCGTGCGAACTGAACGGCCTCGCCGCCTACTGTAAGCTGGACGCTAAACAGGAAGCCTTTGCACGCCGCTGGGAAACGGCAGACGCTTCTCTACGGGAAGAATCAGAAGTTGAAGCAGAGCTGTATTTCGAAGATCCCTCGTCTGATCAGGAAAAGGACGGCGTCCCCCCGCCCCCCCCCACAGAGCCTCACAGTAAATCGAGAGAGCAGCAAGTCAGTCTAAGCGAAATGGAGCTAGCCGTCAGCACGGAGCTTCATGACGAGGATCTCTTGGAGCCTTCGAAGACGCCTCCAGCACAGCAGGTGTGGGAACCTAAGGCCGTAACAAATCCTTATGACACCTGCTTGGCCCCTCTAGGGCAGGCAGCTAGCTAACCTCTACCCTTAGAGACTGCGTGCGCAGCAAATTGGTAGCTCTGAGCGTACAGCCGCCTATAGACGTATGCTCCTTTGGCGGCTAAGGAGATCCTTCCTGTGTCGGTTTCAACAAGTTGCAGAAGCCGCATGCGTTGCGTGATTTTGGGAGTCTTTTTGTGTGCACGATCTGTGCAGCCGCCGGCTAAACAGCGGCTTAAGGCGGGTGCCACAGGCACCTCTCCAGGTGCCCCTGGGCATTTGTTCGAACGCAGCAGCGCTGCGTCTTCGGGAAGGTGGTCTAGGCCTGAGAGGCATGCGCACACCTCTTCAGAAGCGACGCAAGCAGGATTCAAGAAGCCTGCAAGAGGGGCATGCACGTGGGGAAGGGGCCGCTGCAGATACATCTTGAAGCCTCTGCACGTGCGACTGACGCTGGCGCATGCCTCTGCCGAGCAAACGTTCTCCGCGAGGCTAGAGGTGCTGCGGGAAAGCCACGGGATCGCCATTGGCAAGGCTCAATTGTCAGCATTCCTACAGCTGATGCACGAAGCGGAGGCACGAAGAAAGCGCTGCGAACGAGTGCTGCTGAGGGAGGCCTGCACGGTGTGCCTCGTTCCCGAGGCTTTGGAAGGCGGAGGTCAAACGCAGGGGGAGTTTGTAGCCCTCTACGGGAGGCAGCTGCAGACTGAGGCGGGTATTATTGGTGTGGAGCCTCTCACCGATGAGGAGGAGAAGCGCCTTCGCGTGTTGTATGATGTTGTGGGGGTTCGGCATGTAAGCGCATGAACGCTGTAGCAGTAGTGTATTTTGCTGGAAGGGGTACTGTATATTCAGAAAAAAAGCAGCGCTAGCCATTTTGCTGGAGGTTCTGCTGCTGCTGCGCAACAACACTGTACTGCCCGTGCACCCGCCACGGTCCTCACCAACGAGTAGACACGAAAGAAGGATAATAATATAATATAAAAACGAAGGAAGGGGGGTGGGAGTGGGAGTTTTAGGGTTATATATCTGCCTGTTAAAGGCTTTTGAGGGGCGGCTGTCGGTGGCGAAGGAAGCCCCCAACATTATTGAGCATCTTGGGGACCAGAAATTTTCGTGTGTGCAAAGCTGCGTGAGACTCTATGTATTTGTATGTGTATGTGTATGTGTATGTGTATTTGTATGTGTATTTGTATGTGTATTTGTATATGTATTTGTATGTGTATGTGTATTTGTATGTGTATTTGTATGTGTATGTGTATTTGTATATGTATTTGTAGGTGTATGTGTACGTGTATGTGTATGTGTATGTGTATATGTATTTGTATGTGAATGTGTATGTGTATTTGTATGTGTATTTGTATGCGTATATGTGTATGTGTATTTGTATGTGTATGTGTATTTGTATGTGTATTTGTATTTGTATGTGTATTTGTATGTGTATGTGTATATGTATCTGTATGTGTATTTGTATGTGTATTTGTATGTGTATTTGTATGCGTATGTGTATGTGTATTTGTATGCGTGTGTGTATGTGTATGTGTATATGTATCTGTATGAGTATTTGTATGTGTATTCGTATGTGTATGTGTATAAATGCGCAGTTGTATGTGTATGTGTATTTGTATGTGTGCGCAGCTGGCAAAGTGGCGAAGCATTTGCAAAGAAGCCGCGAATCGGGTGCTTCAGGAGACGGAGAAGGTGCAGCAGCAGAGAAATCCAAAGGCGCAATCGAGGAGCTGGTGGCAGTGGGCAACTGGACGCGGTCAGCAGCAGCAGCAGGAGGAGGAGGAGGAAGTGCAGCAGGAAGGCGATGAGAAGCCGCTTCTGACGCAGGAGGATATACAGCTCATCGTAGACACTGTGCAGGTGGGGAGGCGCGTGTGGTGTTGGCATTAAGAGCGGCGTAAAAGTGCTGTCTTTTTGCGACTGCTGGGGGAGGGGTGAGAGGAGGGGCCTAGGGGGAAAAAGAGGGTTCAGGCAGCTTGTGGAGGAAATGCTGTCTGCATGTGGAGGCTTGCCTGCCGTGGCAGTCGGCAGACTGTTAGATAAAAGGTGGTCATGGCGCACACATACACACATACACATACACATACACGTACACATACATACATACACATACACATACACACATTCATACACATACGTACACACATACATACACATTCATACACACACATACACATACATACACACACATACATACACATTCATACACACACATACACATACATACACACATACACACATTCATACACATGCACACATTCATACACATACCCATACATACACATACACTGTAGGATGAATGGCTTCGCTCGCGAGCTGACGAGTCCTCTGAAGGGTTGAGGTGTATATGTGTGCAATTTTTGTTTGGATTTCTTTTTCAGAAGGATGAGACTTTGCAAGGCATTGGTCTTCCTTCAAGGTTTACCCTGAGTTTTGACTTAGCGCAGTTCCGTGCATGTCTAGAGGAGGACGAGGAGGGAGGTGTGTGTGAGAAGGAGGAAGAAGAGGCGGAAGAAGCGGACGAGAAATGGGCTTATGAGGCTCGCAGAGCGCCTCCTCTTGACCTTCCAAAGGAGTTTCCTTTGCCACCCCGCGAAGACAGGAAAGCCTTGTTCTTGAGAGGGGGGGGGGGTTACACGCTGGAGGGATCGTTGGGGAAGGAAGGGGTCGCAGCAGACGTTGGAGAGGAGCGAGAAAGAGACGCAGCGGCTTTTCTGTCCCTGTCTGTCAGAGGTATGCATGCGTCTTTGGAGTACTGCACGCGTCAGGATTATGCGGGGGAAGACAATGCGGAGTGGGCGTTTTCTTTCTCGCTTTCAGATTTTTCTGTCAAGCAGAAGGACCACATCCTCATGCAGTTTCGGAGCGAGGCTGAGGACGGGAGCAGCAGCAGCACTGACGGGGGCGGAGGCAATTATGGGAGAACACGAGTCGGCTTGTTTGGAGAAAGCGGGAAAGTGATACGCTTGCCATCTGCGATCTTGCGCCTCGCGCCAACGTCTCTGTCGGCAGCTCAGTTCTTGCTTAAACACCAGCTGACTCCCAAGGGGAACATCCTTCTGGTTTGCATCCGTCTGGCTCCCATAGTGGCGACTGTGCGGCCAGATATCCTTAAGACGCTGTGTGCCTTCTTTGTTTTCGAGACACCTGCCGATGTGCTGCGGCTGCAGAGTGTTGGTGCGTCTTCTTCGTCCTTTCGCGAGCTCCCCGAGGAGGCCAAAAAGGCGACGACGGAAGACACAGACGCGCTGCTGCAGGGGGGGGAGAAGCTTTCCTCAGTGCACCAAGTGGAGAAGGCACTTGATGCGATGCATGCGCGCGAGTTTGTTGAAGGGCTGCGGGAGAAGGGAGAGACCGTGTATGCTGCGGCTGTGCATCGGTTGCCTGCGTTGTTGCAACTCGAGCTGAGCATTTCGGCACCGATTTTTCTCTTTGATTCGCTGGCAGCAGGCAGCGTGTCTGTACACCTGGGGACTCTCGCCCTTACGACGGATGGCCCCTGTCCTTACGACTCTCTAAGCGGCTCGTTGGAGTTAAATGAAACGCGAATTCTTTGCGCTCCTAAGGGTGCAAAGGAAGTCTCTCTGCTTAGGCCTATTCCGATCAGAGTCAAATTTCAGGCGGAAAAGATGCAGCACTTTTCGCTGGACGTGATCTTCCAAGAAATCTTCCTTGAAGCAACCCCAGAGGCAGTCGCGCTGCTGCTAGCCGCCCCTGTATCCATCGCAAAGTCTGTCCTCATGCAGCAATCAGTCCCCTCGACTCCTGAGGATGCTTTTGACTCGGGCCTAGTGGGCAAGGCAGCGGCGACGGTGGGAATCTCCTCAGAAGATCACACCTTGGCATACGCAGCGGAGTCTGCGCTGCAGGCAGTCAAAGGCCTTCCTGCATCTCTGCGTGACACTGCAGCCAGCGGCAGTGCTGACAGCAACAGCCTTGAGGAGGAAAAGGGGGGGGGGCTCACTTTCGAATCCACGTGGCGTTTCGGTAGATGCGGATTCATCGTACACTGCAGCAGCAACTCCGAAGCAAAGGGAGTTCTCCAAGCTCAACTGGAGGGCTTTGAACTCATAGCCGGCGGAAACACAAAGGAAGGCACTTACTGCATCAACGCATCCCTGAGACAAGTCCTTGTATCAGATCCCTCCACGGAGTCTCTTCTCTTCCAGTCGTTACATCGCCAGGTATATGTATACATAAATATATACGCCATTAAATCTGCATATATATGTATCTACATGCATATGTATGTATATATATCTACGCATGTACACATACATAGATACACATACATAGATACACATACATACATATAAATACATACACATACCCATATATACATACCCATATATACATACACATATATATACACATACTTACATACATACACATACACATATATATACACATACACACATGTACATACATACATATACATACACATACACCATGTTTCTATATATATATATATATACATATCGATGTCGACATATATTTATATCTACCCACACATACACACACCTGTACATATATATATATATATATATATATATATATATATATACACCCTGCCTCGCCTCCAGAAGTCTTTATCCCGAGCTTTTCAACCATTTTTTTTTGAAATCGCAAAAAATAGCACTGTTAGGGGCATGGAGTAGCTGACCAGATCCCTTGCGTCTTGCCCCCCTCCATTTTTGTTAGTGCGTTGAGGTTCTCTTCTGCGCGGGTGTGTCTCTGTCTGTCTATGCTGCATTGCATCTCTCTATGGAACGTTTTTTCCTCAGATCGAGGACTCCCTAGAACGCTGCAGCACTGCCCTCTCGCAGGCAAGTGCTTCTGCTCCTTTGCATCTAGATTCGTTCGAGGATGCTCTGGAGGATTCTTTCGAAATTTCCTCAGCACAGGAGGAAGCAGAGAGCTGCAGCCTGAGGATGCGTGTGACGCACAAACAAGCAGGAGATCCTCAGACGAGCGTCTCGCTGTTCTTGCTTCCCGGAGAGTTGCACTGGAGGCAGCACTCCTTGAGACGCATCATTGACACCGTTCAGGTGTACAGGGAGCAGCTAGGTCACCAGCTGGCGATCGCCACGTCGACGTTTACCCGCCGTCCCTTCTTCTCGGATGCCGCATTTGCTGCATTCCAAGAGGCGTTGCATGCAATGCAAAGCTCCCTGGTAAGGGAGGGCAGCACTGGCGTGGAGACGGAGGTGTCTCTCGAGTGTGGCGCGCAGTCGGGGAGGCCTACTGGCAGCGGCAATCCTGCGGACGGAGGGGATGGCAAGTGTCTCCTGAGTGACGGCACGATAGGAGGCATTCCCTGGATGCGCAAGGGGCTTGACGTTGGTGGAGCAATGCCGCCTCTTGCGGCTCAGTACGTCCAGGAGGCTACTTTGCAGCAGGAGGAAAAGCAGCAGGAAAGGTCTACTACTACTACTGCCGCGGCTTCCTCCGCGTGTTACAGCGACAGGAGCAAGGGGAGCAGCAAGGGCCTGCTGCCTGTCGCTGTTGCCTTAGAGCTGGCAGTTGAAGGTGCTTCTCTTGCCTTTTGGGAAGGTCGTGCCTTGCGGGGACGTGTCGGGGTGAGGGGTGTTGGAGCCTCAGTGGCGACTTACGGCAACGGAGATGTGGATGCCTCCCTGTCTATTCAGGATGCAGCCGTCATCCTCAGTGGCCGTTGCGTATTGGCACCGAGAGAGCAGCAGCAGCAGCAGCAGAGGGAAGGGCAAGAGCAAGAGCTAGAACAGCAGCGGCATGAGCAGCCAGCGCTTGTAGCACTCAAGATACGCCGCTATGGAGGGGGGCATCCCTTGACGGGAGCCACCCTGCCTTTTTCCATGGCCATCTCTGGGCGTGTCAATCAGCTGTGCCTGGTGTATATCCAGCAGGATATTAGCGGCATCTTGGACTATTTGAGGGACGGGATCTTTGATCTATTCGTGTCGCGGTCGTATGCAGCCGTTAAGCAGGCAGCAACGGCCACGCCTTCCCTGCTTGCCCTTCACATTGACTGCCCGCTCTTCATATTTCCAGAGAATAAAGCGGCGATTCCGGAGCTCGTTGATCCGCGGCAAGAGACACCAGTTTGCAGTGCAAGCGACGAGGCGGCGTCTGTCGCGCTGGCTGCATATCCCGGGAGGAGGGTGGATGTCGAGGGGCTTGGTCGGTATTTTGTTTTCGCGGCAGGCATCTTGAAAGTTCGTAATGCATATGTACCGCTTTGCAGCGAGGCGTTTGACGACGCCTTCGAGGAAGGGCTGCTCCACCGTCGCGGGGTGACTCCCGCAGGCTCCGATCCAGCGGCTCCCCAGATGCGGGAAAAAAATAGGAGGAATCCCCTTCGAACGGCCTCCGCCGCCGCTTCCATCACCGACGACGCAGAGTCGAAGCATCTGTTGAGGCGTTCGTACCGCACCGCCGAATCTGCGGAGGAAGAGAGCGGCAGTGGCAGTGGCTTGGCCCTCGATTTGAGCCTCGATTTTTCAGGGACCCAGCTACTTGCCCAAGACAACAAGGCTGGGGAGGGGGGGAGCACGGAGACTGTGAAGGAGAGAGAGGGGGAGAGACGTTCAGGCAGGACGGCTGTGTCTCCTCGCGGAAGAAGTGCAGGGTGTTTCGTTGAAGGCAGAGTCTTGGAGACAGCCGAAATCGGCGTGCGGCTACAGGCAGCGACAGGACGCTTGGCCGTCGCAATTGAGACCTCTCCGTGGCTGTTGCAGCTTTCTCGGGAGCAGCTGACTCTGCTGCTGGACGTGGTGAATGAAAATCTGGCTGGCAGTGGCTACAGAGTCGCCTCCGGGGAGCCCTCTGCTGCAGCGAGAGCTCCTGAGAGCAGCAGCGGCCGAGGAGGAGGAGATGCTGCTGCTGCCGCTTTGACGTGGAACGATGCGGGGAAGGGGGGGGGAGGGGGGGAGAGCAGTGCTCCTCTCCCCACGGTGCTCCAGGAGGCGCCCTTGCCGTCTGTGCCGTCCCCCTCACCGCCTCTCCAGCACATGACTGTGCGGCTATTCATCCCTCAGCTGCTGCTGCAAACTGCGTATAGCGCCGACGCCCCCCTTGCGCGGCTCACTGTGCACCGCATTGGCGTCTCCGCTTCCGTCTCCGACGCCCCGGGAACGACCCAAATGCAACTGCACTTCACGGGAGATGTCTTCGCCCTCGACGATCTCAGAAAGCATACACGCAACTTTTACCGCCGCCTCGCTCACTGCGTGCGAGGCGCTGCAGACCACAAGGGCTCACCTGCGGCAGGAGGCTCCACAGCGTCTAAAAGGCTTGTTTTGGGGGATGTGGGGGAAATCTCCGACTGCACCGACAGCACTTCTGGAGACAGCAGTGGTGACGAGGGGATCCGCAGTCCAGCTTTGTCTATGCGCCTCAAATCCGGCAGAGAGAAGACAGCCCTCGACGTGGAGCTGACTGGTGTTACGCTGTATGCGCTGGTAGTCGGATTTACAGACATTGGACAGTACGTCTCCTCCGCCTACGCAGCAAGCACCATGAAAAAGTACCCAAAGCCGCAACCCCCCGTCCTCTCCGCGCAGCAGCAGCACAAGCAGCAGCAGCAGCAGCAGCAGCAGGAGCAGGAGGAAGAGGAGGGGCCCTCTGTGTGGGGGAGCATGCTGCGCAGAACCTCCAAGGCGTGCAAGGAGGCTTCGAGCGAAGTGCAGGACAGGCCTGAGCAGCGGTTCACGAGCAGCAGCAGGAGCAGCAGCAGCAGCAGCAGCAGCATCCTCCCGAAAAGCACTGCAATCCATCTCAAAATTTCGAACGGGAGATTTGTAGTGTACACTGACCTAGAGAGCCCCACAGCCCCCCTCCTTGTGTGGAGTGGAGATTTCGATGTGCGTCTTGTTTCCTCGGGATCCGCCTTGACTTTGCAGAAGCTGCAGATACAGCGCAGCAAGATCTGTCGGCTCGAGGCAGCACCCTTCTCCGGCATCGCGGGGGCTGCTGCTGCGAGTGCCCTTGAGGGCAGCAGCAGCAGCAGCAGCAGCAGCAGCACGTATCCGTCTTTTGACTTCATGAAGACCACCACCTCTGCAGGCTTGGGGGGGGTGTCTTGCCTCTCTCTCGCGGAGCAGTTCAAGAGGGGGGGAGAAGCTGGACTTGTTTTGGGGGGGGCCCCTAACAAAACGAGGGGCCCCTCAACCTCCCTGTCTCCGAGATCGGAGACAGTGCCCTCTCCACAGGCGGAGGAAGCGCAGCAGCGTTCGCAGGCGCAAGAGCATGATGAGTCTGCAGAAGAATTCGCAGGAAAAGGCTCGGAATTCCTGCTAGGGGGGGGGGAGACGCTTCAGGTTAGCAGGCTTGTTCCCTCCATGTCGACGGAGGGGGCAGTGCTGCTGTGCGAGGACTTGTCTGTCAGCGGGAGTGGCTTGCGCATAGCTCTGGCAACGGAAGCCGAGCTGCTGCAACGGCAAGCGGAAGGAGGGGCACAAGAAGAAGAGAGTCTAGAAGAAGAGGATCCGTATGATGCCGAAGAGAAATGTGCAGTCACAACAAGCCCTCGACACCCCCCCACTGCCCCTCGAACTATCCAACGGCGAACTGCCGCAGAGAGGGCAGGCAATGCCGCTGCAGCAGCAGGCACGCCTCTGGGGAGACGTTCGGTAGACGATATGAAGCTCAGTGGGAGTCTGATTCGAGCAGCGGGAGATAGTGCCGTGGACGGCCAGGAAGAACCCCTAATTACCAAGGAACGGTTGCAGCTCTCCATCCCACGTAAGTGCATCATGCAGAGACCTCCAACGGCTGCGCCTGCTGAAACACGATCTATATGCACACACACGCAGATAAGGAGTGCGTGTGTGTGTGTCGAGTCTACCTGCTTGGAGCCGCTGCTGCTGGGGTGTGGGCGTAGAGAGAGGACTTGCGAGGGAGGGAGGGGGAGGAGGGGAGAGAGAGGAAGGGATCTCCTCACCGCGGTTCTTATAGATGGCCGCTGCAGGGTACTAGCAGCATTCCTACGCGAATGGGGGCTCCACTACACACGTCCACACATGCATGCATGCATGCATATGTGCATGCATGCATGCATGTGTGGACGTGTGTAGTGGAGCCGTCTTGCGTCCTCCCGCTTGCATAGCCACCACGCTTGCGTAACCACCATGCCTGCTGGCGGTCTTGTGTTTCTCACTTGATAGACGCTTTTTTGTTTGAAACTTGCGTAACTGCTTCGAGCTGCTAAATGCACAATGCGATGTTGGTGCTTCGTTCTGTTTGCTGCGTGTGCCTAGGGTTCTCTCTGCGTGTCAGCAGCAACGACATTGCTTTGTTGCTGCAGGCTGCGCGAGGGATTACTGCCGATGGGCCTAGTGTCTGCTTACCCTTTCTGCCAACAGCTGGGCATGTGGAGGCGGCGACTTCCGAAGGTCCTCGTTCACATGCAGAGGCATTTTCCACCCCGCGACAGCCGCTGGAAAGCGGCAGCGCTCGCGGGGAGGAGGCGTCTCCTCCCTCGGGAGAAGAGCAGCCCAACAGCTCCTCGGGTGTCTTGCGAGATGTGCGAGTTTCTGTCGAGCTAGCTGGCATCGACTTGCTGCTGCTAGATGACCTAAGGGCATCGGTGCTGCCTCTGGTGCAAGCGCGCCTTGCCATTCGGCAGCTGACTGCCAGAATCCTGCATCGGCGGATCACAGTGGCGCTGAAGGACTTACAGTGTGGATGCGACTTTTTGAATGTCAAGAGTGGCACGTGGGAGCCGTTCATTGAGCAGCTTACAGCCACGGCTGTTTACAGGCGGGATCTAGCTCTCGAGGAGAGGCTCCAGCAGCAGCATGAGCACAGGAGCAAGAGCAGCAGCAGCAGCAGCCGCAGTGGTGGAGGCGCAGCAGCAGCAGCAGCAGCAGCAGGAAATGACGATCAATGGTGCAATACCCAAGCCGCAAGAGCCCTCCTCATCAGCAGCTACACCCCAGTCCTGCTGAATTTGACTCCCCAGCTCTGTCGACTCCTCTCCTGGTTTGTCCCCTATTTGTTGCAGCACATCCACCAAGGTCCTTCCAAGGATGAGTCTCTCTCACGCTCAGCGTCGAACCTCAGCAACACGACGCCCCTTTCTGGTAGAGACGCTCATAATGACATCCGCGAGAGACGCATCAGCAGTCGTGGAGCTGATCCATGGAGCGATCGTGCGCTGCCGCTGACTGCGGGCATGTCGACTGACCAAGGCTACGCTGCCGAGCTAGCCGCGGCAGAGACAGACCTTCAGCAGCAACAAGCGAGTGTAGCCCCCTTCAGATACATCAATCTCACCGGCGAATTCTTGTATGCCTTTACCCTCGTCTCACAGCAGCAGCAGCAGCAGCAACAGCAGCAGCAGCAGCCATGTGAGGAAGACAAGGAGCAGCAGCGACCTCAGGATGGTTCTTCGAGCACGAGCACGCTACACACAGAAACAACAGGCGGGGTGATGGTGCTGCAGCAGGGAGGCTCAACGTCTCTGCCTTTGGAGGCGCTCATGAAAGGACAGACGGCGGAGGATTCGCGCAGCGCTCACACGCGACAGCAAGTCTTTCTCGCCTTCTGCCCGCCTGTTGCTGTACTGCAACAGGTACGAGAGGTGCTGCCTCAGGCAGTCCCCGCTGCAATTCTCCGGAGTCTGCTGCTCACTGGAGATCCCGCGCGCACCGTTAACGATCTCTTGGCTTCGAATAATCCTCCTTGTTCAGAGCAAGAGCAGCAGCAGGAAGAGGCTTGCATCGGTGCCTTCCCACGCGGCATGCAGGCGGTGCTTGTTGACGCTATGAAGAGCCGCTGTGTATCGTTGCTGCAGCCTCTTCAGCAGCGGCAGCACCCGCAGCGGACTTCCTGGTACAGTAGCGGAGTTGGAGAGGCGAGGGAGCACGTCAGAGCAGCTCCTCAAAGTGGCAAGCCTCTGCAGAAGATGCCTCCTACCCCTCTCCCCGCCACACGCACACTGGGGTCCCCTGTCAAGCAGCTGCACCAGCGCGGCTCCTCTGCAGCATGCGATACAGGTAGCTGCAGAGATTTGGGCAGTTTCAAGGCATGCAAGCACCGCGCATTCTCCCTACTGCTTACATATACGCTCACAGGCTGACCAATCAAGCTGCTTTTTACTCACCAAGGCCCTCCCTTTTAACAGGCAGAAGGGCTTCGACTGCACTCCTTGTGCTTCTGCAGAAGAACACTTGCAGGAGTACCTGCCTCATTCTTTCTACCTGCCTTTATTGCTCTCTTGCTCTCTTTTCAACATCTTTCTCTCTCTTGTACTCTGTCTCTCTCCTATCTCGTGCTCGCTCTTACTCCCTATTTCTATCTATCTATCTCTAACACTGTGGGTTGTGCTGCTTCTGCACAGGCAGCCCGGATAGCGGAGACGCCGCAGAGCCAGCCATCTCGAAGCATGGAGCGTTTGCGGAATGTTTCGCGGAGACTTTCTTTTCTGAAGCTACGAGCGAGCTTGTAGGACAAGTGTTAAGTCCCCATCCTTCGTACAAGCTGCTTCTGCTGACGTCTACGGTGCTCTTGCACAACCGCAGTGGATTGCCTCTGGAGATATGTTTCTTGGATGAAAAACAGAGGCCGCTGCTGCTGCCGGCAGCTGCAGCGGCAGCAGCCCCCATTCGTGTACTTGCAGAGCACCCCGACACCACGTCAGAAGCGAAACAAGCCTTCAGCGATCCCGTTTCACTAGACCCCCTGCTGACGAAGCCTCCGCAGTGGATGCTGGAGAGAGACAGGCAGTGGGCGAGGCGGCGGGCTCTAGAACTCGCTCTGCAGCAGGAGTTGCTGCTGCAGCTGCAGCGCAGCAGCAGCGGCTGCAGCGGCAATATCCCTCTCCGCCACAAGGAGGGCTCTCCTGGTATCCGGAGTTCCCTAGCGGACGCTGCACTGAGCCGCAAGCAGAGTGGCTTCACGGATCGGCCTTCACCAGCGTTTCGCCAGCTACAGCTGCTGCAGCAGGTGCAGCAGACACGCCAGGAGGCATACACCTTCTTGCTGCCGAACGAGCACTTCATGTCTGTTCCCCATAGTGCCCTGCTGGGACCGGGGTGGGCATTTGTATGCTTCCGTCCGGCTGCCTTTGCTGCGGCGCCACCCAAAGAAACGACGGGACAAATGGAGGTGGTGCGTCGGGGGAGGGGTGGTGAGGTCGGTGGGAGTGGTGGGGTTGGTGGTGAGGTCGGTGGGGTGTTACACCATGTGATACGGTCCGCGGTGGCTCGAGTCTTTGTGCAGCAGCACACCTCTGGAAGATGCTCTGCGCGTGTCTGCTGCATTTCCATGACTGTATCCTCCCCTTTGTCATTTGTCGCATCTGCCGTCTTCGGCGCTGCCACCTCCGTCCCTCCTGACTCTTGTTTTGTTTAACGCCTCTTTAGGCGTCCATGAATAGTTTCGCTTGTCCTGTCTCTGTGTGTGTGTTGGTGTGTAAGTGTGTTGGTATGTGTGTGTTGGTGTGTAAGTGTGTTGGTGTGTAAGTGTGTTGGTGTGTAAGTGTGTTGGTGTGTAAGTGTGTTGGTATGTGTGTGTGTCTGTCTGTAAGTGTGTGTGTGTCTCTGAGTGCGTGTATCTGTGCACGTATGTGTGTATGTGTGATGTATGTGTAATATGTGTATGTATGTATATGTGTACTATGTATGTATGTGTATGTGTACATGCATATATATGTATATATATATACATATATGTGTATGTGTGTTGATGTGCATGTGCTTGTTGCTGTCTGCCGTCCGCAAGTTTTTCAGGGTGCCCCCTGCACGTGACAGCAGCGGCTTTTGTGCTTGTGTTACCTGCCTGCGTGTTTTTGCAGGATCCGCCGCAGCCACCAGATATGAGGCCTCTTTGCGGCTGGTCCTCTGTCTTGGATACTCGACAGAGCAGTTACAATCCACGTTGCAGTCAGTGCGCCTACTTACCGCCTGCCCACCGGCATGATGCCAGCAAAGCGCATGCCCTCGACGCATCCGAAAGTGCCGAAGAAGAAATCAAGGAAGGAAAGAACTTATTCTTTCGCTTGCTGTCAGAAGAGCACAAGACAGCTCTCCCCGCAGAGCGTCTCTTGCGATCCCTTACCATATTCCCCGCCTTGACGCTGGTGAATGCCACGCTGATTGAATTGGACGTGTACATCTCCCTTTCTGGAAGCAGCTCCCCGCAGACGCATCGCACGGCTTCGGGGCAGCCGCCTCCAGTGCCGCCTGCTGCAACAGTGCTGCAAAAGCTGCAGATTCTGCAGCAAAGGCCGTTCCTGAGTGCAACGCTCACCAGGCAGTCTGTTTTCTATGTATACGAAGTGCCTTCTCACAAAGCCCTAGCCCTTTCCTTGAAATTTTCAGTGCTCGAAGGAGCCTTATGGTCACCAGCACTCAAGGATTTCCTCTCCGTGGAGGTGAGATCCCCTTTTTCCCCGCCGTCTCTTGCCTGTCTTCAAGAGGAAGCCTGCTGCTGCGTGGACTGCGCCTCCCCTTCCCGCCTCTCCCCTTCTGCATGCATGCGTAGTTTCGTCCCCTCCAGATGCTGAAACGTGCCCCTTTCCAGCGATTTTACGGCGCAAAGCCTCCGCTGGCTAGAATCTTCTCCTATTATATTTTGAGCGATTTTTTGACACCCCTGGTGCTTGCACGCGACGTGTCGCTCTCTCTATGGGCTCTCCACCCCGTCTCGCTTCGTCTCCCTTTCTAGCGTCTGTTAGTTCGTTTGTTTGCTATTGTATTCTCTTCTTCGCGGATCTATGCTATGTGTGTGTGTGTGCCTCAGGAAGGCCTTGTCTCCCGTCTCTTAGTGCCTTCAAGGGCATACGCACCAGTGGAGTTGGAGGTTCTGCGGGATGCAGCGGAAGTCTTCCCATATGTTCCCTCGATTTCTCCAAAAGAACTTGTCGCAGTCATCTCAGCTCCCCGCCTCTTCGTCGATCGCACAGGCCTCAAAATCAAACCTATTCAAGGCGGGCGATACTTCCCAGACTTCGGAGGCTATTCGCTTCTGGGGGATTCTACGGTACGTGCTCTTTTCCCAAAGACGGGTGTATATATATACATACAAAACATACATGCATGCATACATATATATATATATATATATCTACACACACAATGGCTCCTTTGTGTGTACACATGTATCTATCTGTGTGTCTCTGTACCTTTTTTTTTCTTGCATGTACATCTTAATGGAAGCTTTTCTGTGGGCTGCCTCCTCATGAGGGACTTATACTTTCATCCGGCTCACTCATCTTTCCCTTGTTTCCGTATCGTGGCAGTTGTGCTGCTGGAAGGGTCGAGGCAACTCACGGGCAAAAAGAAGGTTTACTTATGCAGTAAAAAAGGTTCTGATGGTGGTTGTAGCTGTAGATACATGGCTCTGATGAGGTGCCGGGTTGCCCACGGCTGTCTGTTTCATTGTCTTTCTCTTTCTTTCCCTTTCATTCTCTTTCTTTTTCTCACTCTTTCTTCCTCTTTCTCTTTCTCTGTCTCTCTCTCTCTGTCTCTGTCTCTCTCTGTCTCTCTCTGTCTCGCTCTCTCTCTCTCTCTCTCTCTCTCTCTCTCTCTCTCTCTCTCTCTCTCTCTCTCTCTCTCTCTCTCTCTCTGTGGGGGCGCCTCGCTTTTCTGAAGAGTCTCCCTCCGAACCTTAGGCGGTCCTCTGATAAGCCTCAACAGCCGTCGGCGAGCAGCGTAGCAACAATGTTTTCTGCGACCTTCTTCTCAGCGCACGGCTTCGAGGCCCTCTGGGAGGCCGTTAAACCTCATGGCGATCCTGTGGAGAGCCTTTTCAGGTGAAAGCTGCAATCGCTTTCCCTCATCTGCTGCTGCTTCAAAACTCCAGACTCACTGTTTTACCCGCAGCCGGGAGTCTCGGCAAGCGGGCGCTGCCCCAAGGGAGATTTCCCCCAAGGGCGAGTGCAGGCGTCCCTACTAGTGAGGAGGCTTCCTTTGTGGCGAAGCCTCTTTTTCTCAGCACCCAACATTTTTTTCGGTTCGATCTGCTCTCTGTGTGCTGCTTGGCAGCTTTATGAAAGAACATGGAAGCCACTACTGCGCATTTCGCTTCTTTCGCTCATACGCGGGTCGCTTGGTGAGAGGCTACCCCGCCTTTTTGCAGGAGCCGAAGGTCATTAGGCCGGTCCCTTTTTAGTGCCTCCAAGCACCTCAGTGCTTCTGACGTATCCTGATAGCCCCCTGTGGCTGCTCTGCTTGCGCTGCCACTGCGGAGTTTGCTGCTGCATACGTGAGCGCCTGCGGAGTCGATTTTTGTTTGCCAGAGCGTCTCCCAGAGACTGCGCCTCCGACGCTTGTTGCTAGAGCTGCATCCAGGCCTCTTGGCTGCTGCGGAGGTGGCGGAAGCGACACACCAGGATCTTAGAAGCTTGATAACGCTTGACAAGGCGCTCCTAGGTCGGTACGGGCTGGATAGCTTCCCAGATGGTTTTTGAGGAACCCTTTTCACCAGGCTGTATTCTGAGTCAACGCGCAGTGCCCCTCCGCGGAAGGCCTTCTCTGAGACTTTTGCGTTCTACAAACAGGAGTGCCTTAACGTAGGTGTCTATAAGACGAAGGCAGCTATATATGCATCTTCAGTTGCTGCATGTGTACAGCCCTTGGAGAATGGAGCCGACGGACGGCAGGCGCTGCGGCACGTCTTCAGGAGTGGCGGCGTTTGTTTTTGCAACATGGTAATGTAAGTCACTCAGTAGCTGCGCCCGGGGGAGAAAAGTAACACAAGAGAATTCTGAGTCGATAGAACGGGCTCTTCTAGCGGTCCTCGTAGCAGCAGCAGCTCTTCTAACGCGAGGTTTCCGCGGTTCTGTGTCGCAAGCAAGGGGGCAGCTTTGCAGCCTTGTGCCTGCGCTGGCCACTTGGGGGGGTGCTCCCGTGGCGTCTTGCACGAGGCCCTTTCGTTTCTTCCCCCTCCCCACTTCTTCAAAGCGCTCTCATTCTCCGGCATTGCGCATGAAACCGCCAGACATTAGGGATTAAACTGCTGCATGCGGGACTGGATTTCCGTTCTTCGCGAACGCTTGCTACTGCTGGAGCCTGCATCGCTCTCTTCCTTCTGCCAGCGCTGCCCTGCGGTGAATGGGCTGTACAGACAGTGCCTTTGGCAGCAGCCTTTTGAGAGTCTTGTTGGTGAAGCGCCCGAAAGGAACAGCGGCTGTTGCGGCGACGCTTGGATGCTGTTGTGGCTGCTGCTGTGCGAAATTTCGCGTGCAGCGCCAGCGAATGGAGTCTCTGTCCGCCGACTTGATTGGAATGTCAGTGGAAGTCTTTATGCGGTGGGATAGGGAGCTGGAAGATCCGCGTTCGGCTGGCGATCAGCAGGAGAAGGACCGTAAGCATTGCCTTGACGGCTGCTGCTTGAGTGGCTGCGTGTGCTATGAGCAGAGGAGCGCGCTGTGCCGTGACTGCCTGTTGTAGGCCTCTTGATTTTTTGGAGGCTTCGCTGATGATGCCTGCCCTCCTGCCGCTGCTGCCCATTGCCGATGACTGCTGCAGCGTGGGCTAGGAGGCGGTACCTCTTCGAAGCGCTTTCTCTGGTGGAAGCGGTGAGTTATTGCCACTGGTCATGCCTGCTCGCTGGAAGGAGCAGCAGCAACGACTCATACGGCATCCTTCGAACCCATCGCGGTGTTGCTTTTTCGCTGTCTAAGCCCGCAAGCGGAAGGCTTCCAACTGACGTGCATCAGTCAGGCGCCATACGGAGAGCACCTGTTTTTCGGAGGCCTCTCGTGAAGCGATTTCGGGGTAGCAGCGCCAGCGAGCGCTGAGGAACGCTTCTTCTTCTGAGTGCGCTTGCAGAAACGAGAGGTTCTGATTTCTTACAAAATGTTTGCAGGGTCTCTGTGTGGAGCCTCTGCGGACTTCTCCCATGCTACACCAAATACGCGTTGGTCTCTCCTTCCTAGTCGGTGACACCTATGCAATACACCAGTCCTTCGCAGCCATGGAAGTCAAGCAGATCCTCCTCCTCTCCATGGGGCTTTACCTCACAGCAGCTCAGCAAGACTATGGCCACCTGTACGTCATGACATATCTTCATTTTACATTACACACACACACTCACACACACACGCCAAATGTCCTGAGTCCTCTTCCTTTATCCGTTGCGTGCTCCTCTCCTCTCCTTGCCTTTTCGGCGTTGACAAGTGCAGCAGCTAGATTCTATCTCCTCAGGCGGCATGCCCTCACTCTCGCTTGTTGTGTAGGCATGTTGCCTTGCGGTATCTCTGAAATCCCTTGTGGCCTCTTCTACTCGCTGGCTCTGCTGCAGCGGCAACATGGCGCAGCTTTGCAGGAGTTTCCTGGATACTCGAGAGGAGGTGGCCACGGCGGTGCGTTACAGGCCGCAGTTTCTCCCTCCAAGTGTTTCCAAATTGTGAATTCCTTTGTTCTTAAGAAACACCGCCGAGTCAGCGCAGTCTGCAGGGTTATGCAGCTCCGCGGCTAAAGCAGCTGCTCTCTAGGGGCGCCTGTGTCGGTGTTCAGTATACAGACTATCTCTCTGCCGCTGTGGAGGAAGGCAGCTTTTCTTGGCTTCCCGAATTCCGCCTTTGGGGCCTCATTACGCAGCACTCCCTTGACGGGCTCCTCGTTACGCTCCAGGTACCACCATTCATGCGAGGAGACGCGCAGGAATAGAGGGCGAGGCAGATGCGGAAAAAGATGTCTTCAAGGGGGCCAAACCTTTTCTGTGCATCTGAGGGACCGCGCACGGCGTCTGGGTGGGAGGATGGCGGCCGTGGCGATTGGTGCTTTTTTCTGCCTTTTTTCTGCTTCTCCTCTGGAATAGCCGCAGTTTCTTGCTCCCCCTTTCCCTGTGTGCTGCTCGCTTTACCTCTGTCCTTCTTCTCCCCGTTCGTGCCTGCCGTCGGTGATTCGCAGGACGCGCTGTACCGCTTGTACGAGCGTGGAGGCTTTGGACCCTCCGATTTGCTCTTCAACGTTCCCACAGAGCCTGCAATGGCAGATCTCGTTCGCGGGGGAGCACTCCGGGCAAGGGCCCTCAACAGGGGCCCCTTGGAATGGTGGCTCACAACAATGGCTGTTATGCCGCCAGTCGCAGACGCGTGGGGTGAAGCCGTAGGAGCTTTAGGCGGCCTCACGTGCTCCGATCTGGGGGCGTCTTGCATCAGCCTTTTGCCTCCCGAGGAGCTTCACGCACGCGAACTAACGCACCCAATCCGGAGGGCCCTTGTGCTGCACAAGACTCGGAAGATAGTGCTTAAGCGAGCCTCCCCCACACAGCAAGCGGCGGCAGAGGGAGAAGACGTCCAGTCCATAAACAAGGAGCAGCAGCAAACTGCAGGGGCCCCCGGAGAACAAGAGGGGCCCTGCGAGGCGGCTATTTTGGAAGCAACATTTCAGGCAGAGGAAAAGGCGCTATTCGCTGTCTGGCAGGCGAACCTGTGCGCCTCTTCACCAGTCCCTCTTTTCGCACCGTCTCTCTCTACAATATCCCTCTCGTTCAGTCGTGCATCCTTTGATAGCAACGTGGAGCCGCGTATGGCGCCGTGCCCAGCTGGCACATGCGCCTAATCGAATGCTTCTTTTGCTGCCCGGCCTCAAAGAGGCGCATATATAGTAGAGCTGTTTCCTGCTAAGGCCTCTCCATCTCCTCTCCACCTACCCCTCTTCCCCCCCTACACGAACCCTCCAATCGCCGTCATCGCTCGAAATTCTCGCTGCCTGCCCGCCTGCCTGACCCCTGCTGATCTCTGTTCTCACAACTATGCATGCATTACGTGCGCTATTCATGTAAAGTGTCTCTCTCTTTCTCCGCGCTTGCGTCTGCCCAGTGAATGCTATCTGCTAGCGAACGTGACGCCGCTCTGTCTCAGGCAACCCAAAATTTGGCACAGCGCATGGCCTAGTCGTCTGCTTGGGGCCGAAGCAAATCATGCACTAACGCGCCACAACTTTATCCAGGGGCCTCCCAGGCCGGATGTCTCGCTAACAGCGGGTGCTCCTGGAACTGCTGAAACCCTCACAGGCGAAGCTGGAGATAGGCAGCTCTATGTGCCGTGGCTAAGTGATGGAGAACGCGAGGTGCTGGATGCTTTGGCTAGCGGCTCTTTGGGGGCTTCTCGCCAGGACCAGGAGGGCGAAGGAGGGGGCCATCGTTGCGGCAAGCGGGAGGATGAAGGGCAGCCGCCATCTCCTTCCCTCGAGAAGCGAGCAGACTGCAGCTGGAACTGGACGGTCCCTTGGTGCTCTGCTCCACACTGTGCAGCGCGCCGTCACCCCAAAGAGCCTTTGACAGGCGCTTGCGAAGGAGAAAGGCCTCGAGGGGCCCCCCAGGAGAGTCTTCCCGACGAAAACGGCGCGAAAAACGCAGCTGATGTCTTATCTGGAGCAGAGGGGGCGTTTAAAGAGGCCGTTTCTTCTCTACGGCGTTCCATCCCCGGCAGGGCCAGGTACCTCGCAGCCTCTTTACCCTTTAACCACTTGGCGTCTAGAGTTCCTTCCGTGAGCAAGCATTGCGTTGTGACAGTCAATTCTGATGCTGTGCCACAGACGCCTGAGACTGCTATTTGCGGTCTTGCGTCCCTCCGTTGGCTTCAATGAAGAGCAGCTTCGCGAAATGGATCGATTTGTGGCAGAGCTTAAGCAAGTCATCGACGGTAATGCGAGCTCACAGCTGCTCACGCGAGCTCGATGAGATATGCGAGCAAAGTAGAGGCTCATAATATTCAAGTGTTGCATACGTGGGTTGTGCTTGAAGGGCCACATTGCGGATGCGTGCGGTCATCATGGCCATCGGCGTCTTCCCGCCACACCGAGGCTCTTGGAACCTCCCGCTGCATTTCCAGCACCAGCCACCTGCTGGGGTCCCTCTACAGCCATCAATGTGCTATTCTAGCGGTCTTGAAGGAGGCGTGTGAGCTTCGCAACAGCTGCGCGGTAAGGCCAGAAAACTCGACAGCGAGAGAAGTACAAAACGTGTGCCGACAAGTGCTATGGAGAAGGCGAGGGAAGGCCCGCAGCGAACGCCGGGAAATTGCCGTCATGCCTCTGCGCGCGCGTCTTTATACTTGCAAGACCCCATTTCTCTGACTCCACTCTTATATTTCTGCGCATGTGCAAAAAATTATAGTGATGTGCCTGGATGTCAAGGCACCTCCCTCTACTGGAGGGGTCCAGTGACGGGCGCACACAAATGTGCTCGCTGCTAATGCCATGGACCGCCGATCGGATACAATTATACTCTTGAGCTAAAGGCAGGTAAAGTATAGTGCATTTCATTCAAGGATCCTTTTTTCTGTCTTCTCTTTCTGCAAACAGGATTTCCAGAAGGGGGTTTCTACCGAGGCTACGGTGGCTGTCTCTAATCATCTCTGCGAGGCGCTCGACGGCTGCAGAGGTAAACTCTTCTTTTTCCCAGCAAATTGCCTCTGGTTCCTGGCAGGGGGTTCTAAACAGCTAGGTGTCAACTAGTCGGGGTGGGCGAAGCCTAAGCCGAACCGCAGCTATCGCAGAGTCTGCCGTATTGGGTGTATTAGCAGCATCCGCTATGCTGCCAGGACGGAGAGTTAATTGGCCTCTAAGATCTACTACTCTTCTATATTCCTAATTCTGCCTCTCTCTGGCAGTGCCTCGACTTGTCATGGGGCCTCGCACACGTACGTCGATGTACGTGTAATTGCGTTTGCATGCGCGCCTGCTCAGATTGTATGATGGCTTGCTGTACGGCCATTCTGGACGGCATAGGGGAGCTGAAGGGCTTGGGTCGTCCTCTACTGGCTGGTGAAAATGTTCGGCTTTCTCTTTTTGATGCGCTTTTCGTGTTGAGCCAAGTGGGAGTTGTTTCGCTGGCCCTCATCGGCACCCTCTTCCAGCAACTGGCAGTGAGGCATTATAAAGGGTTCGAGGAAGATTGACTCGGGCTGCTTTCGTGTGCTCTCTTTTTCCAACACGAGCTTGAGCATCAGGGTGCAAGTTGTGGTTGTGGCTTTCGCCCTTCTTATGCGAGGCTCGCACCGCGCATGCAGTTTCCACCAGCCTGCTACATCATGTCATCAAAGTCTGTAGACGCGACATGCGCGCATTCTGCGAAAGGCGAATGGGCACTCGCTGCGAACCTGGCAAGGAGCAGATTTTGAAATAAACGCATCGGTTGAGGGTGTTGTGGCTGGGGCGCACGCGCAGCTCTGGCATCAGGCGCTCTGTAAAACCCAGGGTGTGAAGTCTACCGTCTTTTCGGTCATGATGACGGATGCACAGCCTTCGATCGACGCCTTTCTTGAATGCCTACGCGCGCAGCACAAGAGTGTAAGCCGTAGCGACTTAGCCTTGGGGGGAAGGTTCCGAGGAATGAGGGGTGACACTCCGTGCTGTGCACCAGCCGCTCAAAAGTGCGCATTGGGCGTGGCCCTCACTGTTGAAGAGCTTACCAACGGGGGCAACAGGGGGAGGGGGGGCAGAAACCATGTGGCTTTTTCCGAGTATAGAATGGCTCTCATGGCATTGCTTATGCTTGTGCTTATGCATGCATGCAGCTGGCAGACGCGATGGACACGGCTGTGCAGCTGGAGCCCATGGGAAGGGCCCCCTGGGTGGAGTGCGCTGGGGGCCTCCGCTATGACGTAGAGGGAGACACGGTAAGGACTAAAATACGATTGCAAACCCGTACAACTCTAAATACGGGGATTTCGAGGGTCCTACGCAGCCGGAACTAAGCGTTCTGGGGTGTGCGCTGTCGTATGGCTGTCTGTACAGCATATGGAGGATGCACGCCAGCGCGTCCGCATGAAGCTTTGCAGCTCCTACATGGACACAGCCCAGACAATCTGCAGGGTGGGCGCACTTTCCCAAGAACTACCACCTCAACCCTCCTTCCCACAGCTTCCCCCTCACCCCTCCTTTTCCTCGCATGTCGTGAAAATGTCTTACAGCTCGCACAACTGCAGCCGCTGAGGCAGAAGGGCTGCGTTCTCTAGTTGCCCTGCCCCTGCCTATCCTTAGTGTGCAGATGTACCGACACAGCAGCACAAGGACATGCGGGTTCCATTAAGAGCCGGTACAGAATACGTTTTCTCGGGGGGCGATGCAGTCGATCCCCCAGGTGTGCTGTTTGGGTGCTGCTGTTCAATGCGTGCATGCAGATCCTGCAGATCCGCACAAAGAGCGCTTCAGATCTCCTTGACGGCGCGCTATTCGAATAGCAAACCGTGAGGGCCTCTCCGTCTCTCTGATTGCCGCTTGTACCCCCCATTGCCGTGTGCGCTAGTTTCTTTCCGCATAGGCGCCTCTTGGGAATCCATCTAAAGTCTCGTTGCACGTAATTTTGCGCGTTGCGATGCGGTACATGCAGCACACCGTAGAACAGTCTTGTGATCTATGTTGCTGCCTGTTCTTTAGTGCATTGCTGAAAACTAGCAGCAGCAAGAAAGCGCTCACGTGTTTCCGTGACCCCGCCGCTGTGCAGGCGCTGCTTCCTGAGTGTCTCTAAAGCCTCGTTACGGACAGCTGCATTGTGTAGGCAGGTCTATTGGCTTATTTGGTGCTGCCGAGGTGCAGACAGTCCACACCTCCTTTCCCCGCTAAAACACCTACGACCCCTGTAGTGTATCTAGTGCCACACTGTACGCAGCTGGCCACGAGTTTCACTATTTGAAAAAGTGGCTTGTCAGTCCACTGGCGGGGCTGCTGCTGCACAGACACTGCGTGCATGCAGCCCCTGCAGAAGTCTGCTGAGCTGTTCCGCGTGGGTGAGAAGCAGAGTTTGTGGCTGCGCATCCGGCAGATTCACCGCCTCCAGCCGAGGCCAGGAGGCCCCAGAATCTGACAGAACGCCCACGTGAGGGCCCCCTGGGGGCTGCCCCGCATAAACCACCAGCCCTGGTACCTGCAAACCCTCGAGGCACTCCGATAACCACCCTGCACCAGTGGTGCCTGGTTCTGCTGCCTCCTCCCAGGGAGACAGCAGTAGAGCGTCTTCAATGAACCCTGGTAACCGCTGCGGCACGCAGCAAGTGCCAGTCGCATGCTGCACCCGCAGCAACAGCTGTTTGTACAGCTGCTGCTGCGCCTCCCATGCCTCTTGCTGCTGCATGCGCCAAGAGGAAGCGGCCCTTCGGCTCGCTGGGACACCTTGGCCCCCGAAGCTCTCTTGCTGCAGCCGGTCGACAAGCGAGGGGTACTGTTGCAGCGCGCAAAGCAGCTGCTCTGCGTCTTGCTCGGATAAGGGTCTCCTTAGGCTCAACGCATGCAGCAGCACTGACAAGGCAGTTCTTGGTGCGCGTCTGGCCACGAGAGTGGCTGCCCATTCGAGACAGGAGATCTTCGGGGGAGGCACTCGGAGCCGAAAGGAACCAAAAGGCAGCCGCTCGAGCAGCTGTCGGTACGCCCGTATCCGTCCAACGACATGAGCCTCTAGGGGGCCTTCTTCGAGGCCGTCCTTCAACTCCATCACCGGTGAGGCGAGGGCGATGCTCCGCACGCGCTGGGGGAAGAAATGGCAGTACGCCAGGGCATGAGCGCATCCGATGCCAACGCCCAGCACATGGAGGCGACCCTCCCTCTCCGGATCCTTCGCATCGGCTATCAACGGTGTTGTTGGCTGCTGCTGGTACAACACGGAACGGACTAGGTCATTGAATAGCGCTGCTTGGTGCCACAGACGGTGTCTGCGGAGCCGCACCCATTCTGTTGCCCTGCTAGAAGAGCCTGTTTCTTTATGTCCTCCGCCAGGGCGGCCCCTCCTGATGCGTTTAAAGGGCGCCTGTAGATCCCTCTCCTCCCAAAGTGGAGGTACACCCGATCTTAGGTATCCCTGCCGGTTGGGCAGTAGCAAATGCTGGATATTTGGAGAAAACTGGAGGCCAGAGGCCAGCAGCTGGTCGCTTCCACAGAGGCCCCCATGGAAGAAGAGCAATGTGTCACCCCCTCCCACTCGCTCAACGTCGAAGCAGCTCCCAGGGTTTGAGATAAGGACGTACTCTGTCGAGACGCCTTTGGACTCATGGATTTTACTTCTTAGAGGAGTCTCGTTCTGGCTGTCTGTGCCCCCCGAGCCACAGCCAAGCATGTCTGTGGCAGCAGCACAGGCGCCAGAGTCCACAAAAAGCTGCTGCTGCTTTCCCCACCTATGCTGAGCGACAATGCCATAGGTTGCAGCGAGTACAGGGAGAGCCCAGCCAGGTAAAGGCCCCCCCAAGACGCTGGCAAGGGAGCTACTGCTGCGCGCACCGGAACGGAGGAATGGTACGGCAAGCCCTGTGATGAATGGGGGCCCTTGAGGCCGGAAGCAGCTGCTGCATGCCGACCGAGGCGAGCTGAGACACAGAGAAGAGAGTGCACAGCTGCTGAAGTGCATGGGTAGTGCCCCTATTGGTCCAGTGCATGGAATGGATGGCATCCTGAGAAGGTATTATGAGAGGCCTGGAGCTGTAACTGCAGCTCCTTGTTCCTCAAGTGCTTCGCTCCTCTTTGTATTGCAGAGCGATGACGCCAAAAAATGACTCAGTGGGAGAATGCCCTAGCTTGAATGTGCTCTGCGCCATTTAGACGAGCTCTCCATGCTGAGAAAAGGCAGCATGAGAAGCGAAGAGGCAGCAAGCAGAAGAGGGTTTCTCTAGTTTCCGAGGAGCCTTGGACAGAGCTGCTAAACAATCGATGCTGCTGCTCGTGATGCTTCCAGCAGGCTAACAGGCGGCTTTTATGCAAAGGACGGGTTAACGTGGAAACACCATAACCTCTCTGGATGAAATGGGCCGTATAAGTTCAAAAACACGTGAATTACTTGCTTTGTTTAAGATAAAACCGACAAATTATGTGTATTATCGTGCGCCAGTGATCCGCTTCCTTTTATACACAGCGCGATGCATTAGCAGTGCAGGCTGCGCACATGTCTGATCAATCCCCAAAGCTGAAGGAAGACAAAGCATGCATTGACTTGCTTGCACACATCGCATGCTACTTCTCAAAGGCATTCCTACATATCTTATCAGCCTACAGCACTCTGCATGCAGCAGCCAGCCGCATTAACGGGTTCTCTAGGAACTGTTTCGCTGCCGCTCTGAGATTGCCTACCTATTTTCCCACGATGCTAGTCACCGTGTAATGCATTTTCTTGCCGTTATACTATATTATACTGTTTCTTCACCCCGTGGCAAGGCTCCTTTCGCGCGGAGTCGGAAATACAGTGCTCCGCTACCTGCATTGACCATGAATTTGTAAAGACAGCGGCACTTTCGAGAGAGAGGGGCACCACTTTTTCGACTCATAGAGTCCGCCTGTCTTCTTTTTTTGTCTGCTTATTACCACTGCCGCCGTTGCTCATGTACCGAGACTAGTGCTGCTTCAATCGTTATACCCGCAGGAGTTAACCTGTCTTCTTGACATCTTTCCCCTCTCTACTGATGTAGCAGAAGGGACCGCCATTTCTTCTTTGTGCTGCCTCCATATATCCACCAGGTGCTCCCTGCACGATGGCATTTCACCCGCTTCGCCTCAGCCAGCAGGCATTGCAGTGGGCCCTCTCGCTTCACAGGGAGCCTCTACAACCACGTACGCTTTCTTTAGCTCTATTACCGATCGTTTGGTCTATGAACAGCTGCTTCTCGGTTGCGTCTGCCCAAAGGCAAACACAGCAACGCGGTTTTGAGGAAGATGGCCTAGGCATCAGCAGCACTACTGCAGCTGCCCTTGGAGTTGCAGCCCTTTGCGTCATTATAGGAGGAGTTCTCTTTCTCCTTCGAAGCCGCTCGCTTGAAATCACGCCCAAGAGGTGCGCTGTTTTCTCAAGATCGACGTAGTTCAAGCTAAGTGTCGCTCCGTTGCTCTCCAGTTTCTTTAGCTTTCAGGTTTATCGATTGAGGGAGCTGCTTGTCCTGTCCTCTACCCATGCACTTAGCATGTGATGCGCATGTTCATGCCGTAGATGAAGAGCTTCGGCTGGATAATCCCTGCTGTCTCTTTAAATTTCGCCTCGCTGTGCCGTCTTTTTGCCCTGCGAGCTGCGCAGCTCACAGCCGCGGGCTGTTGAAGCCCGCAAGCGCAGGACTGACCGCTCAGCTATGGAGGAACTGATGGCTGGGGGTCCTACAGCAAGTGCAAGCGAGACACTTGTCGCCTCGAGCCTGAAAGCTGCTCAGAGGGAGAAGGAGGAGCGGCAGCAGCGGCGCGAGCAGCGGCGGCAGCAGGGGGAAGCTGCAGCAGCCGCTGCAGCTGCAGCGGCTGCAGCAGCTGCTGCAGCCGTTGCTGCATCAGACTCGGAGGAGGAGGAGGAGGGCCCTCGCCTCTCGCACAAGCAGGCAAAGCAAGAAGCGTACAGAAAGCGTCAGGTACTCTGCCCCTAGAAAAGAGCTCAGTGAAAGCCTCTTGACGCTGGACTCTCTTAACTGCCCTACACATAGGAGAACCACCGCCTTAGAAGAGATAGCGGAAATTGCTCAAAAAAAGCGAAAAAGGGCCTTGTCTTGCCTTGCCGCACGTAAGCTTCTAGCTAGAGACCCCGCTATATATTGGAGGACTCAATTGTGCATTGGCGCGTCTCTAGTTTGGTGGTGTCTCATGGCATTCTGCTGTCGCTCAGGCAGAGCGAGAAAGGCTATGGGCAGAGAAGGAGGCTGAGGAGGAGCGTTTGGCGCAAGAAAAGCGCAAAAAGGAGCAAGAGGAATACGAGGAGTGGAAGGCAAGTGGCTCTTTCAACCCTCTTCTGTAGCATTCCATCTGAAGGATCTCCTTAGTGCACTGCTGCAGGAACCTAAGGGGCCTGTTCTCTGTTGGGCCATGGCAGACAGGCTACTTTTTGTGCTTTCCTCAAGAAAGGCTTGCATACATGCGTTCTAGTTGCTGCGTGCGTTTTCATAGTCTTATGACCGCTGCCTCATTCACAAGATCGGCCTGCTTTTTTATCCTGTGTATGCGTGTTCATATACACGTGGATTCGGTGGCGTTTGGGTGTATATGCGCATACATAGCCATACATATGCATACATAAATACACAGCAAAGTATCTTTATATCAGGTTATTTCTCCGAGCAAGTAGAGATATCCATATATTGCCTATAAGATGGTGGGCTCTTTCTACACGCACGTCTCTCTCTGTACACGAAGGATTTCACCTTTACAAGTGGAAGGGAAACATTTGTAGGAAGGTATACGTATGCATCGGGTTGCATGCTTGCAGAAAGCCTTCAAGATAGAGGCTGAGGGGGAGCTACAGATTTCGCCAGAAGAGGAGGCCCAGCAGTTGGAGCGCTTTCTGCGTTTTATCAGAATGCGCAAAGCTGTAGACCTGGAGGAAATTGCCGCTGAGTTCGGGCTGAAGACGAAAGTGCGTTAGTGCAATTTCTTTATTCCTTCACAGCACCAACTCAGCCCTCACAATGTTCGAATACACCTTCGAGCGATTTCGGTTTCTCGGTTTGGATCATTCTGCCGGCATGCGTATACCTTGGCAGATGAACGTATCATGGACCGCTCACGGTCCGGTCAGACTTTTAGAATCTCTGTAGGTCTTTTCCCCCCTGTCGCGATTCTCTAGCCTTCGTGAGACGTGTTTGAGGATGCGTTTATGCCGAGCAGGACTGCGTGAAGCGCCTTGAATCCCTGCGGGAGTGCGGTCGTTTATGCGGCGTCCTAGACGACAGGGGACGATTTTTGTGTCTCACTGAAGAGGAGCTGCAGAAAGTTGCTGCGGCTCTCAAGAGCCAAGGACGCTTTAGCAAGGACACAGACTTGGTCTCAATCTGCAACCGAATCATCAGGCTCACGCCGTCGGAGGATGTGTGTTTTTAGGCGTAGACTTCTAGCGCATCCCTTCACCCTGCCCCAGCAGCCGCCATGCCTTCCTCCCTTCCGTGGTGTTTAGTGCCTTCTGGGACCCCTTCACGATGAATCTCATCCGTTTGTTGTTGGCTGCGGAACTATCGGGGTAGTGTGTGTCGTGCATGCGCAACGCGTCCGTGCAGGACAAGGCCCGGATAGAGGAGGAGCAGAGAAATTCCATGAGGCTCGTGGAGTTGGCCACCGCTGATGACTGACGGAGTGCCTACCACTGCACACAAATCGAGCACGGGACTGTGAAGGTCTACATATTTGGGAAACTATCCCTGCCCGACTTTCATCATCTACAAGGCCCATAGTGAAGACCAGGCGCATTAGCACCAAATATTGCGCTTGCGCCAAGCTTAGCAGGCCCGACCCCAAGTTGGCAGCACTCAGCCTGCGAGCGGCCTTCCCTTATAAAGGCAGCGCAATCTACCAAAAGCGCGTGCAAATGCTTCCCCCTTGAACTAGCGTTTTCGCATGCATACAGGCATGCATTGGGGCCGCACACTTAGTTCAGTCTCCTCCGAGAAAGAAGCACTGTAGCAAGCAGCCTGCTGTCCGCCGCAAATGCTGCAGCAGCACAAGTTGCCGTCAGAATGCAGGGGCTAGACCTACAGTAGCAGCACCAGCTAGCACCTCCACCCTCTAGAAAGGGAAGAGAAAGCACGCCGAAGCGTATACGTATACCTCACCAGCGTAACACTGAGCCGTTAAATCGAACCCCCCAAGACCACGCACCCTCGGCTTCGTGCAGCCAGCAAAAACCTCGTCAACTGGCCTCTGCAAGCCATCCTATCCATGCATCCTAAAGGCTATATGCGCACATGCTGGGTGTCGATACAACCCGAGCACCCCATGTAGTCCGTAGACACAGCTGCTATCTCTACCAGACACGGGGGCTTGAAGCACGAATGTGCGTGCACCGCATTCACTGCTCATTGCATGCGGGTTTTCCAGGAGCCTGCAGAATGTGAAAAGCAACAGCTCCGGCTAAGCCTTGATGCAGGAACCAGGCAACATATCGTGCACTGCAGCAGAAATTTGAAGAATTAAGTATGACTGCGCAGCAAGCTGCAACTGGCCGTACACCTGGGGGCCACTGCTCCATGGCCCTACGTCCCCTAGAAACTGTTACAAGTATCGGGGAAGGCCCACCGGGGCCGCCCAGGCGCCTTGACCATTTAAAAATAATTTAGTCTTCAGGGTATGCATGCAAACAGCACAACCCGACCCTTCAATTCTCTGCCCACCCCCGCCCAAGAGAGGCGAAGGCAGCTGCTTGCAACTGTACCACACCCCAGGTCAACAACAGAAAGCTGGAAGGCTCTACTACACGGGAAATCCGCAAAGGTATCGAAGCCGCACAGCCTTGCTACATACTTCCCCCTCCTCCAGAGCAGGGGGTTCGCCTAGCCCAATGCTTTGGGGTTTTCCCTCTTCACTTGCGCTCGTTGAAGCGGTAAGCACCATGAGGCCTTGCTGCTGGTAGAGCGATGGCAACACCTCCGCGTGGCTTCCCGCTACTGGGCCAGCACAATCGCCAGGGGCCCCTACATGCGTCACCCCTACTGCAACTGCTGGGGAAGCCTCCGAACCCCCTCCTGCCGCGGCACTGTCCTCCGAGACGGAGGAAATCGCCGAAGGGCTTTGCACACCCTCCTGTATGGAATGAAAGATGCGCGTTTCCCCAGTTACATTACCAAGCCACTCCCCCCCAGCAGCTGCTGCAGCCGTCGCTGCTGCTGCGCTCGGGTGTGGGAGCGAGGCCCTCAGTGAGTCCTTGACGTAAGAAAGAGGGCCCCCTGACATCGGCTGATGGCTATCGATGGGAGATCCGGCGACACCTGCTCGCGAAGGAGAGCCCATAGCGGCACCCAGGCTGACAACCGGCTGCTGTAGAGAACCCCCTGGACCGTCAGCAACGAACAAAGGACCCTCTGAGGGCTCTACCAAGGCGCCTTGAAAAGGGGCCCCACCCCCCTCGACAGCTTCATATGCATCAAAAAAGGCTTCAGCTTCATCGTCCGAGCTCGAAAAGCCGCTGTCGCTTTCATCTTCTACTAGAAACTCTTCCTCTCCCCCGGAGAACCCCTCCAGAGCATCTTCCCCACGTCCTGCAGGGACCCTATCGTCTCCCAGTGGGCTAGAGGCCTCCTGGTGGCGCGGCGCATGCGACTCTGAAGCTCCTTGGGCAATCAGCTCCTCGGGAACCCTGCTCAATGAGCCCTGTGTTTTACGAGGCTTGGCATGTGTCTCAAGGCGCATGTGCGCGGCCTTGACGAGGGCTCTAACATGTTCTCGAACACAGAGAGCCAGGGGAGAAATGACGCCTCCCCTTACATTATATCCGCCCTCTAGGACGCTGATGCAGCGGCCACTGCAGTGGCGGTGGGCTGCCCGTTGCACCTGCATCGTGAGCCAGTAAAAGTCGTCTTCCGTCCAGCCCACGGCCTCGCCCCCAATGGGATCCTTGATGTGTCCATCAAAGCCTGCACTGAGGAAAATGAGATCGGGCTTGAAGGCATCCAGCCGTTTCAAGACGCGCTCCTTAAACAGCAAGCGACTCCGCACAGAACGATGCGGTAGACCTGGGAGCCGGCAGCAGTGGCAGCGGTATGGCTTGAGAACTCCCCCAACTGCTGCTGCTGCTGCCACTGCTGGAGTGCCATGACCAACAGCAGCAGCGCGTGCGCGCGTGCCCATGCAAGTCCGCTCACGGCAACGGCGGCAGTGGCAGCAGGAGTCACCCTCCGCCGATCCCTCCACAGGTGTGAAACAAGCGTCGTGGACTGGCATCGTCACGTTAAGGATTGTGGGACCACCTGTGAAAGCCATTATTCACAAACACACCCACAACATGCGCATGGAATGAGACACATGCGCATAAGCACATACACTAACGTGCGTGCATACACCGCACGGACCGAGGTGAGCGACGCCGTAAAAAAAAAACCCTATCTGCATCAGAAGGAGTCCACGAACAATGCCCCGGCGGGCAGGGGTCTACACAGCTTACTAAAGTCTTCACAGTCATTGCCTGTGCCAGGATAGAAGCTGCCGTCAAAAGCTGTAGCGAACAAATGCACAGAGAGACACAGACACAGACACGACCATGAATATATATATATATATGCATACATACGCGCATGCATGTATATATGTATATATGTATATATATATACGCAGCGGACGCAGGAGACGTGTGCATGCAGAATGGAAATGCAGATACGCATTTCCATTCTATCTGCGTCGTAGCCAAAAAGGAATTGCGGCATTAGAGAACATCCTAGCAGCTGTAGCGGACCATGAATAGAAGCGAAGAAGAGCTCATCTTGGTCGCTCTCATCGCGCCAGCCCAACCACATGGGGAGCTGTACAGGAAAGTCATGAAGACTCCCCCCCCCGTCTTCCGCCGATCCCCTAAGGCCGTCGGATTCGCAGCAGTCAGGATGGTCACCCCACTGGGGGTTTGGAGGAGCGCGATGCACTTCAGCCGGTGAGCTGCTGTCGGACAGTAATGTAGACAAGCCCTACGACCACGTTCACAGGGCCCGAACGCAGCGCACACAATGGTGTAATATCGAAACTCCTAACAGTCCACAGAGGGGCAGGGCTCCATGCATTGCACTCCTGAAGTTTCGGATATGTACGAGTATTCACGAACTCGGAGGTACCCCCCTGAGTCAAACGGTAGAAGGCCTAGGATCTGCTAAAATATTGGGGGGTTTACTGTACTGTGGCTGCAGATCTCGATAGATACACATTCATACGTACCTGCAGCTTTCTAAATTTGAGACCAACGTTCCGAATTATCTGTTCAGTCCCGTTTCCGTGATGCGCGTCGAAATCCACTATTGCTATGCGGCGAATACCTGCGGCACCGTTCAAGTTCACAGCCGCGGCAAGATCCTTTGTGAAAGACGCCCCGCGAATGCATGGAGAAACACAGCAGCAGCAGCAGCAGCAGCAGCCACCGCCTCCGCGAAATCCTCAACACAAGAGAAGGCGGAAGCGGATTAAGGCGCGCCTCCCCCAATGCTGCAGGATCGATGGTCAGGAACGCAGTGTACAAAAGCCTACCTTTCTGTGCATAGTTGTACCGCGCATAGGCAGCACCAATGGCCACGTTATTCAAAACGCAAAAGCCCTGACTCCCCGCTCTGCAACGCAGCCACAAGCGCGCTTGACGGGAGGCCTTCTTTGACTGGAACCCTCAAATGCTGAGACAGCAAGGTGGGCAACAACAAAGAAGACGCTCTCGAAAGCCGCTTACGCAATATCCTCGTCTGTCAGGGAATAGGGAGCTGTCTGAGCAGCCCCCCAGCTCCCCAAATGATGACCTGGCGGCCTGACTGCAACAGGAAGAACACACAGCACCTCCTAAACCACGCTCTGTGCATATTCACGTGGCCAGTACTGCACACACCACCAAGCCCCTTTCCGCATACGCCCACTACCCCCTTCCCCCCCTTGCAGTTGCTGCCGCTACTGCTGCTTACCCGCACAAAAGGCGTTAACCCTAGCGCCAGTACAAACCGCATCCACAGCCGCAATTACAGTTCCCGCAGCGCAGGTGGCTGCCTCCCAACTCAAAGCTGTCACTGGCGTATCGCCATCAGCAAACGAATACGCAAACTTGTCCAACCCTGTGGGCCCCACAGCGCTGTTGCCGCCCGAGGGCCCTTTAACTGAAGAAGTGCCGAAGGTACTGCGTATTCTGCAGCAGTAAAAAAGTGCCACCGCAGACATACGTGTACATAATAACATGCACATACATACATATATGCATGTATAGATATAAATATGCACATCGACACTCAGGAACCCACATTGTAAGCGCATACAAGCACATACAAACAACCATGCATTCGTTCATACATGCATACACATACACATCAAATACAATCATCCACATACACATAAAATACAATCATCCACATACACATAAAATACAATCATCCACATACACATAGATACATAAGTACATGCATGCGCATACCCAAAAAAATCCATAGAGAGAGAGAGAGACTCACTAGAAAAACGGTATTGCGCCAAGGCATACATTTACACGCCCCGCCCCCAAAGCTTACGATAACAGCACTCACACCTGCTCTACCGAGACCCCTTTCACCAAGCAGCCAGCCAAGCTTTGTCCCTTACTTTTGCTTCAATTTGAAGATATAGCTAACGTCGTGCACTCGGAGGATGTCTGCCAACGACGCCGGCGGTGCAGAATCGATCCAGTCCAAGTGCCTGAACTCCGCAGCCTTCAGGACGCCCGAAGACGGTTGCACCAACACCTACAGCAAGCGCGATAAAAGTTGCAATCAGAGCGCACCCTCGACGGCATTCCAAAACTTCGAAATATCAGCTACACGCAGTCAGCAACAAGCACGCACGCAGCGTCTGGTGGGGCCTATGCATCATGAATCTAGGGCATGCGGATCGAACACACCTCTAGCCTGCTGGGGTTCTCGGGGAACCTCTGCATCAGCTTAAATCGCTTGACGGGGAAATCGGAGGGTTCGGGGAGCGGCAAGTGGCGCATGCAGCTCTCATGCGTAGCCAGCAAGGTCCCTGACCCCTCAGGAATGCGGTACGTCCTGTTACTGCTGCTGCAGCGTTGCTGTACATACACCGGCTGAGGAGCAGTCGGTGGTGCCCCGCAGTTCGAGGAAGTCTTCCCAGCCTCGGCAAACACAGCCTTCGCTACGCTGCACATGGACGGCTCCGCGTCCACCAACTCATAGACGGTTGCAAGAAACAACTGCAGACACCCGCTACGGCGAGCAACGCAGAGAAGCTCCCGCAACTGCTGCTCATGAAGCAGCTGCAGCGCCATGCACGACTCGCCAGCAGCTGCTGCTGCGCTGCCGCTGCCGCTGGCGCTTGCAGCAGCAGACACGGGGTATGACAGCAGCGCTGCCAGGCAACGAAAGGAGGAGCGGCGAACGCAGCGTCTGGCAATCCTGTAGACGAGGCTGCTGCTGCATGCGCAGGGCAGCAGAGGCCGCCTCTCCGCCCGCTGCAACACAACCCTCTTAAAGGCCCGCACATCGGGAGGGGCCCCCCCGGCGAGGGCCCCCTCGGTCGACACTGCAGCCTCTGCTGCCGCACTCCCCACAACGAGTCGCTGCGCATCCTCCTGCCGCTGCAGCGTCTCCGCAGCAGAGTCCACGCACCACAAAAAGCAGTCCTCCGGGAAAGAATGCGCAAGCAGCAGCAAAAGGCACTCGACAGAGCGGCTGTCCACAGCCACATGCAGCGGCATCAACCCCCGCTTATCCGCTATCAGCGGATCCGCCCCCGCATGCAACAGCAACTCGACGGCAGCTGCACCCCCCGCAGCAGCAGCAACGTGCAACGCCGTCTTTCCGCTGCCATCCGTTGCATCCAAATCTAACTCCTGCGCGCCACACTGAACCTGACGGGCCTCCTCCTTTGGGCAAGCCGTCGACAGATCCCTGCTTCTGGTGCTTGTGAGCGTGCAGCGGCTGCAGACGCGTGAGCCGCCTGAGGCTGCATACAGCAATCCTGCGTGGTATAACAAGCGTCTGAGGCACTCAGCTGCATCTGCGCGAACTTCGGCGAAGGATGAACGGCCCACGAGGATGTGGAGGGCGGGCATGTCATCTAAAGGCAGCGAGAAGTCGACGGTTGCCGCAGTAGCAGCCGCTGCTGCACGCGCCGCATGCGCTCGCCAGTCCGCCGATAAGAGCGAGCCCTCCGCACCCTCTGGCTCCCCGCTCACACACGCGCCGCTGCGGCTGCTGCTGCCGTTGCAGGAGAGAATGCACTGGGGGGGGAACTGCGCCGGCGGGGGGCTCAGCAAAAGCGAGAGAATGCGAGGCTCACACACATGTAAGGCGACATGCAGTGGGGTCTCCCCTAAAACAAACACGTAGCAGGCAGAGCGCAGCGGCAAGCAGGAGCAGCAGTCACACGCTCAGTCGCCACAGACACACACGAACGCCGTCAGAAAGCGCCCCCGCTATCCAACAAGAAACGCTGACACGTTCCCTCCCTCACCCGAGGCGGACACCGAGCAATAGAAGTCTGTGCGCAGAAGCGGCATAGGGTGCAAGCAACACACCTGCGTGATTGAAGTCGTTGACTGCATCTCGACAAAATGGGTTGCTTAACCACTGCCGAACCCCCGGAATGTTCCTCGCGGCTATAAGACGATGCAGCGTGCCCTCTCTGTAGCAAGACACATCTCCCGTTACATGCAGCAGCGGCTGCTGCTGAGAAGCCACCGCATGGCTGCTGCTGCTGCTGGCGGCAAGCGCGCTCCCAGGAGGGGACAAGAAGACAGGATATTCCTCCATGCCCACGACTACGGAGGGGGAACACGGCTGTGTCATCTCAGGCCTCATATCCTGCCCCTGCAGCACCCGCTGCTGCCACTCGGTGTGTGGCAGCCTCACGCATATACCTGATCTCGAGGCGTCTGCTATGGAAGCCTTCGCAGGAACGACTGCGCACGCCGCTGCAACGCCCCCTGCCGGCACCCCAGCGGCGGCCGCCACTGCCTCTGCTGCTGCTCCTTCCGTTGCAGACGCAACGCTGACTCACTGGACCGTTCAAACAAAAACTGCACGGCTGCGCAGCCTGCGAGCGGCTGCAGACAAGAACGCAGCTTCCGAGACCTCTTTAGCGACTCTAATCCTTTGGATTTGCCGGTGCCTCTGCTTATGGTGGGAGACAAGCCGCTGCTCCTCTGGTCCAGCCCCGTTCCCCCGTGCACGAAACGGCGATGCCCAATGGTTAATTGGACACCCCCGGAAGCCAGTTTTCTGAGGCTTCCTTACCCAGTTGATGACCTCTAGAGCAACCCCTGTAACTCTAATTACGCAGCAATCTATCGCTGCGATATTTTACATATACGCCCTAAAGCGTGGGGCGGAGGATTACCTCTCCCTGGCCGAAAATGCGCGGGAAAGAGGCCCCCGAACGCCGCACAAGGCGCTCACCACTATCTAATTTTATCCAGGGTGCCCTAAAAAGCAGTAAGGATGGGAAGCGACGCCTCACTTGGGATCGCGCTGCGAAAGACTCGAGGCAGCAACTGCTGCAGCTGCTGTTGCTGCAGCACACGGGTGGCCGCAGGCCTGCTGCTGATGCTGGCGCTGCTGCTGCTGCTGCTGACTGCGCACCGCTGCAGCTGGTGCCGCGCAAAAGCGCGAAAAATGCTGCGCATTCGGGACTCTCAACTTCCCAAAGAGACTGACGTGGTAAAATAAACCGCTGCGGCGAAAAAGAGGCAATTTCGTAGGCGTATAGACATTCAAAAGCCACAGTAGCAAGTCGGTCTGCTGCTGCTGGTGCTGCTGCCGTCGCTGCTGCTGCTGCTGCTGCTGCTGCTGCTGCTCACCCCGCGCCTCCCCTGCCTCGCTGCACATGCGGGTGTGATATTGCCTCTTAAGCGGATGGACATCAGCGCCTGCCACGGTTTTCCAGCCTTCTTTCATGCTTTTTGGGCAAATTATTTTGATTTGTTTTCCATTGTTTTCTAGTGCAAAAATCAGCAACAAAGAGCAGCGAAAAAGGGCAGAAAAAGCCAAATGGGAGGAGTGGGCTACCCTTGACCCGGCGGTAAGGTAGCTAACTACGATACGACTGTGCATGCGTTGTCTTGGTATAAGGTGTCATCTCGGGTATTTTAGGATTGCGTTTTACCCAATTGTGATACTCCACTGTTGTAAGCAGGATCACAGTAGACCGGACCACGGGCTAGGATGCTTTATTCAAGGCCCAACGCTGCCACACGAGAACGATGGAAGCATGAGGGGTCGGGAACTGCTCCTCATTAGGTTGACCACAGCAACGGGGTGATTCCTCTATGTTTTCGTATGATAAGCTCAAGATGTGGAAACTTTAGCCCTCAATGCCTGAATTGCGCCAGAGTTAGGCTGGTAGTATCAAGTGGTTTTACTACTGATGGCGTGCATGACGTGTCGCGCCAGCCTGTGGAAGGCTAGTTCCTAAAATGGTTGTAACGCGCTTGGTGTCTGCGGAGGAATTCGGTGGCTCAGATACCCTATTTTCCTAATCATTGGATAATACAAACGCTTGTTTCACGGGCCTCCCCCCGCGGTGGCCCCCCGGAGCGTTCCAACTTGAGTCACGAACTAGACCCTAAAATACCTTGCAGGATGATCATTACGAGGGCCTTTCAAGAAACTCTTCCTTGTTTGTATTCAACACCGGCCTGGTATGACAGGAGTCGCCTGCAAGGCTGTTATTTCCTGCGTTCTGCGAGCACTCCTGTATCGGTTCACGCTACAAATCAGCATTTTCTACTACACTTGTTATTCTTAACTAAGAATTAGAGAGGAACAAACACATTGATTGATATGTTCGTGCATCATTCTCTAGTGCGGAGTACCGTGAAGTCGATACGAGAAATCGTAATGTTATGTATGTGTGCGTTAAATGCCATGTGTAACTAGCTGCATACACTCGAAATGTTTAGAGGATTCAGGTACGCGCAGCCTAGCTAGCTCGCTCCCCTCATGTGGGAAAGCCCAAGGAACGTCGTCAGGTAAAAGAAAAAGCTCCATCGAGATATAAGTAATAACGTTCTACCAGTTTTGCGTTTGAAAAACATCCAAAGCTAAAAGTTCTCATACGGAGACCCTGATAAAAGCGTTATAGTTGCTATCACCGCATAGTTCGTTGCAAATGTTTCCCGCTCATGTACTAGCTGAAGATGGACGCAGGATCAACGTGTCTCTACCACAGATTTGGCTTCTGTCAATTCATCCCGGAATTCAATATTCGCAGTTTGCTTGATAGCGGGCTGGAAAACCCTTCCAAAGACGGAGGTTGAGGGTGGCAGAACGCCCGTGTAGGCGGCAGAGACCGGCCTGCAAGAGGATGTGAACATAGTAGCTTCAATTGAGCCGATGTGCCAAAAGTGAAGCAATCAAGTTGTGGCCTTGACGTGTACGCACCATTAAAAAGTCTGGAAAGCTACGTCAGCTTGCACCATATCGCCGAAATTGAACTCGTATATTTACTCCGGTCGCTGCTCCTTTGACTGATCTACTTGAGAAAACACATTTCATGGTCTGGAGAACTGCCCAATCCAGATACTCACTCCTTATTAAAAGCTATTGGTGGTGCCAAGGCTATGGGCGATAATCTTTCCCAATAGGCTAGGGGCTCGAAGATACATCATATTACCGCTTGATACTTTTGTTACTTTGCCAAAAACAAGCAGCGGTATGCAGTGCGATGAAAGGCAGTCTTTGCGGTGTGGAAAGACGCTGGAAGATTCCGTCAGTTTTAAATGGGCGTCATTTAACTATCAGCACTGACCGTCACTATTAAATCTACCTCACGAAGACTTTTCAGGGCTCGGACAACTGTGCATTCACACCAAGATTGTTGGGAGAGGCGCAGAGGCACCGGAAAGCTAGCTTGCATTTTTATTCTCTTCACACATTTTGCCTGTCTCCTAGTTTCCCTTAGCAGTAGCCTCATGCACTTCAGCGCGCCGACGACAGCGAGCCATCGCGCCCCCGCGGTTATACTGGTTTGGTCCTTCATTGTTGGCTTGTATGTGTTTATTTTTTTGCAGGTATCGCCTGCTTCCCACTTTCGCCTTTTCAACTGCACTCGTATTGTGTTTCTGCCTGTCAGGGGAGTAACTAGTGGGCGGAAATTCCTTTGCTGTCGTACTCACAGTTAATGTTGTACATGTACGCAGCGCGAAAGCATCTATTTTGGAATAGTGAGCAGTGAGAAGTAGCGGGCTACGTAGCACACAAACACTTTCTACTGCGCTAGTTGTATCAAGCTATGAATGTTCGCGGAAGGCAACAATTAGTTTCTCTGTCCATATACCATATTAATTGCAGGGTAGCCTTAGCTCAATGTTGAAAGACGCAGTGCTGTTTGTGTATATGGTAGATGCTACGTGCATCTAGCTGCAAGTGCTCGGAATGCTTAGAGGATGTGGCTACGCGCACGATGGTTATCCCCCCTCTCGTGTTCTGAGCCTTGAAGGGCGTTGGCAGGGGACGAAGAGAGTTCGTTTCACAAAGAGTTAGTAACTATCGATAAAGTTCAGTATTTCAGCCATGTGTGGAGTGTCTTTTATGCGCAGAGGGCTTGTGTGTAGCGGTAAAGGCTGCCCGTCAATGTACTGAGCTAACGCTACTCTGTAACTATCAGGATGCACGAACAGTCAAACCAAGCAGGCTTTCTTTTGATTACTCTTAATTAAGTGTAGCTGGAGTAGTAGATTGGGACAGAGTGTAGTTTTGCTCGCCGCATTTGATCGATCACCTTGAGTTGTTGGCGTATGTGTGTGAATCCGCGACGAGTCGCCTAACCATGATCTTCACCTGTTCGTTGTGGAACAAGTTGATATCATAGATGTGTCTGTGGCATAACCGACCTTCCCGAGGCTGTAGTGGGGCGTTTGAAGGACGATGCCGAGGCAGAACCTTGTGAAAGCGCGTATCTTCGGGGGTGATGCCCATCACATCGCCTCCCTATTCAGTGCTTAATGGTGTGGCCAAAAAGGAGATACAGAGGTGCGGATGGACGTGTCTATTCGCGGTAGGTCAAGAACCTATTGAGTTGTGTGAAAGTACTCAGTGCCTCCCTTCTGGATATAGGGGCAAACTCCGTGGGGTCCATGTTTGTGTGGCTCTGGACAGCAGCAGTAGCTAAGCCTTGGTGCGCCCCACGAGGCGAAAGAAGGCGTGTAAATAATGAAACTTAATCTGAAAGGAAACAAACACACTGAAAGCGAATTATTCCCGAGCTTCCAGCTGTAGTGTGCCGGCTCATGCTTTTGCCCTCGGGCCCAGCGCCACTCTGTGCGGGGCTGTGGGGCTGGGAGTGCAAGAGGAGGGAGAGGGGGCCCCTGCTTCCTCTCCGTTTTTGAATTTTGTGGTGCTTTAATTTTTCGCGGGCCTCACAGAACTGCTCTCTTTCCTTGGCATCTTCTTTTGGCTCACTCAAGTCGCATGGCAGCCACTACCGACCGGTTCCCGCGGTGGCCCTTATGCAGCCCCACAGGTGCTCGGTACTCTGCTATATTTGGTCTTTTTTAAATCCTTTTTTGCGTGCACTGCTATTCTCAGCTTCCAGGAATGCTATTTGTATAGCACGTAAGCGGTAGCTACTCCAGTCTGACCTTATGGAAGGAGGCGCCCTCTTCCGTTTCCCTGAGGCACTGCCGCGTTACCGGGCCGCAACAGCAACAAAGCACGTCCTCTGCGCCTTTTTTGGCTGCCGTCTCTCAAAAATCAATTTTAAAAGGTCTCCCTCTGCGTGCGAACCCCCCATCGTTCGCATACGTGGACTTTTGTGGGCCCTTCAGGGCAGACATCGGCCACTGACCTCGCCGCGTGCAGCGTCCCCAGGAGTCTCATTCCACATTTAGTGGGGCTCTGTATGCTTTTTCCTTCTTTCTTAGAGGGCGGTGGTACTTGGTTTTAACGTTTTGCACCGCGACTGCCCATCTCGATCTGGCCGTCCGCCTGAATACCTTCCACAGTGTGTAGGCAGCACGGCAACAGCGCAACCCAGCGAGCACTGCACTTTGTGCAATGACAGCAGCAGCTCTGTTCCCAATGACGGCCCTGGCGTCCACAAATAGCAGCTGCTTCAGTAGCAACAGCAGCACCGTGCCCTCCCGCCGCCACGTGAAGGATGCACACTTGACTCAGCGGCTTGAGAGCTCCCCAACGAAGGACAGAATGCAGGAGATGCCGCAACAGCAGTGGCAGGAGGAGTCTTCCGGGGCGGGCTCTGGCATCGGATCAGAACAGAGTTTTGTGAAGAGTGAGAAGATGCCCACCGTCTCTGCTGCCTCTTTCCTACACTTTCCAGCCCAGCAGGATTCCCAGCGGCCCCTTGAGCTGTTGCAGAGGAGTCAGGGGGTTCAAGGTCCTCCACAGACTGCTTTGAGGCCTCCCAGTCTTGCCGCGAAGACGTCGTCTTTGCTGCAGCGGAAGCAGCAGTTCTACAAGGTGCGCCTCCTGTTGTTGGAGCAACCCCATCGGAGCGCTGGTGTTGGTCGCAGCCGTGTTTCCTTCCTCTTTTACCACTGGGCTTATTGCATTCAGGGGCTGTGTGTATAGTGCCTTGGGAAGGGTTTCAAATTGCTGCAGGTGTCGCGGTCAGTGTCTCGCAGAGTCTTCTTCTCGAGTAGAATCTCCAGGGTTGTTTCTGTTTTGTTTTCAGACAAAGATGTGTCCTTGGTTCTCGCGCGGCCGCTGCGATAGGGGAACGAGTTGTCAGTTTGCTCATAATGCGATGGAGTTGAGAGCAACCCCAGACTTGAGGAGAACCTCTCTCTGTCCACGACTTAAGCAACTGGGGAGATGCGTGAATCGAGACTGCTCTTACGCTCATCAGCCTCAGGAACTTAGAGCTACGGGGTAGGCGTAGGGTGCAGCTGCGGGCTGTTTTTACTCTTCTGCAAGATGACGACGCCTGCCTGCTTGGACGTCTGCAGAGGCGGCAGCAGCTGCTGCTGCTGCCTGCTGCATCTGTGGGCACCCCCGCCAGGCGTCAAGGGTCAAGGCTATTCCTGGTAGTGCCATTGCTTCTGCATGCGCTCCTGCCTGCTTGCTTCAGGGAAGTGTACAAGACGGCTCTCTGCGTGAAGTGGCAACTGGGGCGGTGTGCCGTCGGGAACCTTTGTCGGCATGCGGTAAGTTTGCAGCCCTCCCTGCTGCTCGTGCAACAGACTGGCTTCGAGAGAGAGAAAGAGAGGAAAAGGCCCCTTTTAGCACAGCCACACAGACACTGGAGTGGACGCTTTTGGTACTGAGTTGCTTTCTTTGATTCGTCTGCGCTGCATGCAGCACGGACCCGAGGAGATGCGCGGTCTCGCAGTGACAGCCAGTAACGGCGTAGCTTCCAAGAAGGACGTGGCAGATCCTGTGACAGCAGCAGCAGGAGGAGCAGCAGCAGCAGCTGCTGCTGCTGTCTCCTCCTCCGGCGTGAGTGCCTTCGCGGAAGCTCCTGATGGCGATGTGAGTAGCAGGAGCAGCTTGGGAAGCTCCTCCGGCAACAGCAGCGGCAGCAACAGCACGTGCACTTCCTCGCCGGCCCCTTGCCTCTCCCCCTTCGCGTTTTCGGGAGCACCAGCAGCTGCGCCGACTGTTGCAGTCGAGAGTGAAGAGAAGGAGGGGATGGTGGTCAGAGAGCGGTCGCCCTCGGAAACGCAGCAGACACCGCAAGAAATTTCGGGTACAACATCATCCCGCGCGGACCGTCTGCAGCAGCAAGCCGACGCGGAGCAGCAACGGCAGCAGCAGGACGGTTTGGCTAGCTACCTTGCGGAGCCTCCTGCGTCTTTCGTCGCCGTGGAGACTGCGTGGACTTGTGGAACTGGGGGTGTCTGCCTGGACTATCCAATGCAGCTGCACAATGCCATTGGCTGGGAGCAGCAGCAGGGACGCTCCGTGGGAACGCAGAGCAAGGGGCTGTCTCCGCAGCGGCATCTGCCGGTTACCAAGGCTGCCGCAGTCATTCCTGCGGTGAATCGGAAGCTGCCGAAAGCTTTCCAGCGGCAGCTGCGTCAGCAGCAGCAGCAACAAGTGTTTCTGGTGCAGCCACAACGGCAGGGAAGGCCAAGCCACAAGGACCTCCCGCAACAGGCGCTGCAAGGAGGAAATCGGCGGCGCTCACTTCAGCAGCAGCAGCAGAACTATCAGCAGCAGCAGCTGTATCCGTGGATGCCGCGGCGTCAGCGGCTTCCGTGGGACCCTCCGCAGCAGGAGCAACACCAGCACCTGTCTCACGGCCCTTTGCAGCAAGATCTGCACATCGATTCTCAGCAGCAACCCCTCCTTGTTCGGGACGCTCTCCTTTTGCAGCAGCAGCAGCCAGCGACTTTGCAGCTGCAAGACGGTCTCTGGCAGCAGCAAGAGCAGCACTGCCTGCATCCACTGGCCGACGATTGCTGCATGACATTCGAGAGGACAGCCCTCAGCCCGGAAAACGCGAATCCGCGTTTGCAGCAGCAGCAGCAGACGAAGGCGCTGGCGTATGGCCCCCACCTGCCGCAGCAGCAGCAGCATGCCTCATGGGATCATGAGGGGCTTTTGTGTATCTGGGACCAGCCAGATGTGTGTTGGGGCTGCAGCAGCGAAGTGGAGCGGCAGCAACAGCAGCAGCGCGATACAGCTGCCAGAGCAGAGGTTTCCGGAGACACTGCCTTTGCTGACGCTCCTATCGGCGAGCGTCTCATGCTGCTGCCTCAGCAGCAGGACGTGCAGGGCGCCGGAGGTGATGGGGTGCCTCGGCAACAGACTCAGCAGCTCTTGGACGCACATCTTAGGTGCTCCGGGGGTGGCATTCGAGCGACGGCGGCTGCAGCGGAAGCGGAGGCTCACCTCACGCCTGAAGAGGCTACACGCGGAGGAGGGGAAACTCGTCCGGTGCCGTTAGAGGCCCCTGAACGCAGTCGAATTTCCAAAACAAGCGAGGAGAGTCCTTGTTCTATTCTGTTTTCTGGTCCTCAGCTGTTTAATGTAACAGTGGAAACAGAGTAGGGGAAAAATCCCTGTTTTCTGGAGTCATTTGTTGATGGTGTGGTACTTGCCTGCAAGGAGGCGAATGAGAGGGGATATCCTTGGTTCGAGTGCGCCGAAGAGCCGTCAAACTGCCTTTTTTAGATTATCTTGAACATGGTTTTGGGTTCTCTACGTCTCTATCTCTTGGACGCGGTTTTTTCTGTCTCAGTGTCTGTGTGCCGTGCAGCGGGCGAAAATTGCAGCAGCGTGGGCTGTCGCCTTTGTGGCAGCGGCAGCACCAGCGGCAGCATGGGGGGTTGATGGGGGACCCTACTGGCTGTGTCTGTTGTTGCGCCTTGCTGAATTTTTCTAATAGTTTACGTAACTGAAGTGTATCTGTACACGGGTGTGGGACGTGCAACCTCTGCCGTGCGGTTTTGGTGGTTCGAGCGCTTTTGTTTTTAGTGTTGTTTTGCCGTTGTTGAGTGCCAAATGGCGGTCTTAACCAGTGGGGTGCCTGACAAAAGAGGCAACCATCAGCGTGGCCTGTGCGCAGCCTGAAGGGGGAGGGGGGCCCCTCACGGCTCCTGCAGGAGGGGGGGTGGGGGGAGCCCTCTCCAGCAAGTTTAATGAGTATTGGATGGCTCTTTTCTTTTCCCTTTAGGACCCGCTGTAGCCTTGCGGGAGCCTGACGCGCCTTTCTGAGAAGTCTTAGCGCTGCTGTTCAGGACGGCAAACGCCGTAGACTGGGCCGAGCTGTGTGGACACAACACCCCAGGCATACATATATACATAGATACCCCGCGATGCTGGGAATCAAAACATGTTGCTGCCACTTTGGCAGAAGCGAAAAACACTTTATTTTTTGCGACTCATTTCCCTGTGTAACTGTTCAAATGTCGTGTTTGCACTGTATTATACCGTGCTTGCGGCTTTGTCCGTTTTGCACGCCTTTCCTGCCTGCATCAAGCTGACAGGTAGCTCAAAGAGCGGCGCGGATATAGGTTGTCGTGCATGAAGGACCTAGCTTCGCTTTTCAGCCACATTCCCTTAGGGCGAGGAACTGAGATATATGGCGTACGATTTTTAAATGCACACTAACGCGGGGAGTCACAGTAGCGAACTGCTGCTGTGGCACACGTAAGCTGCATCGGGCTTGGTTTCTTGCGCGAAGCTCACTGATTTCTGAAGAGCAACCAAGAGCGCAGACTGTGCTTCGCAGCGTTTGCAGCAGTGGCTAGAAAGGCGGCCTCGTGGATCTGCTGTTAGAAATTGGGCGGTGGTTGAGGGATTGTAAAAGGGCTACCACAGGGGGGGCAATGCAAGATTTTAGGCCGAGGAGGGAAGAAACAGCTGCTGATACTGGCTCCGACACGGAGGGCAGAACACAATAGGTAACAGGAAGAAAACAGCAGGGGAGAGAGACCAACTTTCATCTTAAGGGAATGCATATACATACTACAGCGCGTTGACACGTAAAGTGTTACCGAGTTATACGCAACCGTGAGGGTGCAGGGAGTGAGAGGGTGAGGATATGGTGTGACAGGGAGAAAATGATGCGGGAATGAAGACGGTGGGGCACAGAGAGACACAAACACGCTAGAGGTCTAACAAAGAGAAAGCTGTGCACACTCGGAAAGACAAGAAAAGGCTCGATATAAAGCAGACCACAGTACATAGGACAAGAAATGCGCTTTTTTGCGAGCCAAGCCTTAGTCATTTTGACACTCGTTAAAATGTTAGTTATTGTGACCGGAGTTGAGACAAATACCAATTTTCGCTAGTCTGCACTAGGAAGGCTGTTATTCAATGCCGTGCAAAACTTTGCCGCTTACTTGTAAGGTTCCTCGGAAGGCCGCACGAAAAGCTGTGTGATGGCTGGCCACAGTGCTACCCCAAAGCGCACAAAGCGCACCATCCTGAATTTGTTCGATCTGAGTTTTAGTCCATAATTAATCTTACAGCACCAATCTATGTTTTTTTCAACCACAACTGCGAAACGGGCATGATCTACCCTGAAGGGTAATTTCGTCATGTAATTCTCCGAAGCCAAGAGGGCAAAGCAATGTACTCAATTTGTTATATACGCATGTGCCCTCAGGGCTGCAAGGCTTGCTATTTTCTCCTGCAAGAGCGGATCTCCGCAGTCTGATAGTTCATGAGCAAATGCCTTGTGTGTGTATGCATCACTCCTTCATGGAAATATTTTGCTTGGGTTTTCAGGGTAACCTTCCCTATGATTAGGGCTTCAATGTTGTTGAACGGGGACCCCGCCGGCTCAAATTAGAGATTTATATTTGCAGCCAAAAAGCAGTCAGGTACCACCCATCCGGCGTGCGCCCCGGTGCTTTAAGGCCATCGGATTGTGGGCAGGAGAGGAAAACACAACTTACGTAAGTGCAGCCAGGTGTACCGTCAGACATTCCACGTGGTCGTGCATACGCAATCATGCCTATTCAACTTAGCTCGCAGGGCTGGCTAAAATCATAGTTCTCCCTAGCAAAGTTCTTGGCACACCCAATCAGGAACAGTGTAACGGGTAAAGCTACACTTTGCCACTATCTACTACTCCAGTTACAGTTGAATAAGAATAAGTCGACGATTGATTATCTAAGTCGGTTGCTCATATAGCATATAGATTGCAGAGTAGCTTGAGCTCAGTACATTAGGACACAATGTAAGCGCTCCCCAAAAGGCCTCGGTATGGAGACACTTCATTTCTGCCTGAATTCAGACTTCATATAAATTTCTAAGTGCTCGTCAAAAGAACTACCTCATTTTCTGCGAGCGCCTCTCAAAGCTTGGAACACGAGAGACCAGGGCGCGCGTAGCTGCCTCCTCTAAGCATTTAGAGCATTTGCAGCTAGCTGCACGTAGCATCTGGCGCACAGGCACATAACACTGCGTCATTATAGTACCGAGGTAACGCTACTCTACAATTAATATGGTATATGAACAGAGAAACTAATTGTTGCCTTCCGCGAACATTCGTAGCTTGATACAACTAGGGCAGTAGAAAGTGTTTGTGTGCTACGTAGCCCGCTACTTCTCGCTACCCACTATTTCGAAAAAGATGCTTTCGTGTTGCGTACATGTACAACATTATCTGTAAGTACGACAGCAAAAGAATTTTCGCCACTAGTTACTCCCTAGACAGCCCCTAGACAGGCAGAAACACAATACGAATGCAGTTGAAAAGATGATAGTGGGTAGCAGGCGGTACCTGCAAAGAAAATAAACACACACAAGCCAACAATGAAGAACCAAACCAGTATAACCGCGAGGGCGCGATGGCTCGCTGTCGTCGGCGCGCTGAAGTGCATGAGGCTACTGCTAAGGGAAACTAGGAGACAGGCAAAATGTGTGAAGAGAATTAAAATGCACACTAGCTCGCCGGTGCCTCTGCGCCTCTCCCAGAAATCTTGGAGTGCAGCACAGCTGGTGGATGCAGCCTAGTCGGCAGAAGAAAGACTGTGAAAGCAAGATGTCCGAGAGCTCTTGGACATAAGTCTGAGCTGAGGGAACACATTTACAATATCATCTGGAGACATTTTAAGCAACACCCATAGATGAGGGTAGCCATCTCAGGCAGAGCATGCGTTGGAGATGAACAATTATCAAGAAGATCACAGACAAGACTTATTATGCTGGACAATAGTAAACATCTGGGCCGTCGCCAGGACGCGCCATCGACCGTGTTGGCTATGCGCTTAGTATACCTAGGTTAAAAGTTGGCCTGCAGGAAGCATCATGGTCAGCGAACACCACTAGGGTGATCCAAGACCTAAAAGTCTTCGTAAGGTAGATTTAATAGTGATGGTCAGTCTTGACAGTTAAAATGCGCTCAGTTTGACGGAATTTTCCAGCGCCTCGCCACACCGCATAGAGTCCCTTTTCTTTCACTGCATACCGCTGCTTGTTTCTGGCGATGTAACAAAAACATCAGGAAGTGATTTGATGCACTGGAGAGCCCGTCGCCTGTTGGAACAAAAAGTTGCGCTAACAGCTCTGCAACCGTCAATAGCTGTTAATGCGGAGTGACTATCTGAATTGGGCAGTTGCCGATAAGCGTTGTTGAAGCTGCATCACCCTCCTCTCTTTCCAGGCCATAAAATGTGTTTTCTCAAGTAGCTCAGTCGAAGGAGCAGCGACCGGAACAGATTCAGGGTTTCTATTTTGCTAATATGATGCACGCTTACATAACCTTACGTCAAGGCCTCTACTTGATTGCTTCAATTTTTGGCACTTGGCCCGTTTTCTGTAGCCGAAACACAGAATCCCCAAAACACCATTGTTCCAATGAAAGGCAAGCACTTGCATGCATTCACATACCGGTGATTGTTCAAAGACGGCCGAACCCCACGTCGTAAGTGCTATAGCTGCTCTTGAACGTTTTGACTGAAGATCAAGACGTCATCCATTTAGGCAGCCATCCTCCCTCCTTGAGAGGCTCGCAAAAAACCCTAATAACTTGTCCCTGCAGTACAGCTCGTGCACTAACAAGTCCACACTGCGGATAAATTTACAAGTAAGCTCGAGCTTCCGTGTTTGAGTGCGGAACTCCGTTTTGTGCTTGTCCTCAGGGCGAATGGGATCTTGTAGGAAAGCGCCTGAAGTTGTATGTCTACACACTCGATTTCATGCAGTTTGTCAAGCGAATAGCCGATACGATTCATAGAAGCATTTACTCAATAGGACTCCTGTTCTGGGGCCTTAAGTAGATGCACATGAGCCTCCTCCCATCCTTTTCCGGCACCAGCAATGGGTTTTTCCGAAAGCGCTAGTCCATTCCTGCACTTTGCCGGTTTTTGTTTTTTTTTGTCCGCCGCTCAGTTTCCTCTTCATGGTGTGAGGACTTTTGACACAGTGGAACACAGCTGGGGCTGCTCCATGAATTAGCTCAGGACGGTGCTCTGGACGACCAGCAGGTGGCCAGCCTACTCGCAGGTCGTCATCATCGAGCACATCTGCGAACTCCCCCTCCATATTTGTCCATTCCTTCTGCTTCTCGGCTAAAATATCGAATAAGCTTCCTTATAAAGAACCAGGTGCAGAGCCAGTAAGACGGAATCTGTGCTTCAGATCGGCTCCTCTTCCTGCACTTTTAAGTCGCGTGCATGAAGACTTGACCTGATTTTGTTGAGGTACACTGGCTCTTTTTTGTACACCATAGATGATAATGAGCTTTGTTGAAGAAGCGGAGAATCGCTTCTTCCTAGCGCCTTCCAGCACACTGACCTTTACAACCCTTAGCTGTGTCTGTATACTCACCATCCATCGGATCGCCCATGGCATACCTAGGCTTACATCATGGTGTGGCCAACAATGGAGAGATGTACCATGCTGAAAGGGCCCAATTCCAATTAAAGGAATATTGAAAATTTGTAGCCGTGCTAAGATTTGCGTCCTACGTCCGTCAACAAGCATAAATCCAGGGAGAGCGCTAAAGAGTGAATAGGCAAATGGCCGAATGACAGCCCCAACATCCATTGGTTGTAAATCCCGAGATAGCACTTTGCTACCAGAGAAACATGATAGATTTGTGCTTAATCACTCATGAGTCGTCACTTCGCCCACCAGTTATGGACGTCCCACCGGTTGTTTGTGTAAATGCTGAGCTTCTGCCGGTCCTCCGACCACCTGACTGGTTTGATAATACCTAAGATATACCACTAAGAAGGTAGCTAATAGTCTACATTGTGGCATTTGCGAGCCAAAGTTCCACATTTCTCGGCATAGCGATCTATGGGTAGACTCCCCTGCTTCAGTTTTCTCAATCCCCTAAAAGCTTTTGAGCTGATGTTTGCACAAACTGACAAGTCAGGAAATCTAATGAGGCTCGAACTGCTGGAATTCCTGCACGCAGACGGCTTCCAGTGCATGAACAGAGCAACCACTGAAAAGATGTTCCTTTTAATAAAGATGCCACGAGGGGATTGTTTTTAACTTCATCTGGCGGGGTAGACAACTACGTGCATCTCTAAGTAGGTGCTGTGACCGTTGAGTACTGGCTGACCAAGGGCCATAGTACTTTTCTGGTCGGGATAGCCTCATCGATGCATCCAGAACAGTCTATATTCTGAGAATTATGTCTTTTAGCAGCTTTGAGCCTACTGCGTTCACAATATCTTGCAAGACGGCGTCTGCTGCCTCGATGGGCGTTGTGCTACCAGCAACCTCCACCTCCGGCGACTTTTCCAGCCTGCTTCCAAAGAAACTAAAAGTATTGGATTGCCGGATGACTTGACCGAAGCCAAAATTGCTGTAGGGGCACGTGAAATTTAGTTCCATTTGCAGCTATTATATGAGCGGGGAGCAGCTGCAGCGAGCCATGCAATAATGCTAAGCACAACCTTCAATTCAAAATCTTTGCATGGAGACTCTTAGGTTGAAGCTTACCACAAACTTAAGAGGCAGTTTGTGAGCGCCTTTCGAAACAATTCCCTCCTTTCCGTGATCGTTTTCCTCGGAGTACCCGAAAACAGCGGAAGGGGCCTTATAGGGTTGTGTAGCTACATCTTTTAAGCATTTAGGGTATTTACAGCTAGTTGCGCATTGCATCTAGCGCAGACGTATACAACATTTCATCTCCTTGCATCGAGCTAGAATGACTCTGCAATAATAAGATATAAGAATAGAAAAACCAATGATTCAGCTCCTTTATGATTTTTGATCTAAAAATGACTAGTTTGGTAGAAAGGGTTTATTTGTAGCTGAGGGCTTGACACTCTTTCTCTCCTCTCGTATTTCCCCGAGTATGAGGGACACGCGCACAGCAACAGGCAACTCTCATTAAATGCCCCCAAAGGCCTTTTACTAAGTTTGTGTTGAGGCTGGAGGTAACTCTTTCCCCTCGAAGACCTGATGCAGCGTTACAGCATCTGCCTTATTATGCGCAAAAAAGCGCGTGGAAAACAGGGTGCTACATGTGTGTTTGCTTTTATTTATCTGCACATAAGAGGTAGTTTTCACGTGTTATCGGCTAGACGAACAATGACTCGTCCCATGTATTGGTTCCTCGTGTGTAAAGCTTAGCACAAACCTTTTCGGATATGATAGGAGGATTCAACGCAACCTTATTTCTGGCTTACGCCGTGCACAGCTTCGTGGAGAGAATACGTTAGCTTAAACACCATTATATTCTTCTGCCAACTAGAGCGTATCTTGGAGCGCCGTATGCAACGCATTAACAGTACATGCATTGCAGTGGTCGTGTCACTGACAGGAAACAGAGGAAGTGGACCATAGCCGGGGGCTGTGGTACTTTCCGGCTGTTTTCTGGCTCTCCTTTCTCTTAAAATATACTTACCTGAAATTTAAGCTCTTCCAGTGTGATTTAGTAGCGGCTATCGCTTCTTCGCTGCAAACCAGCAGCATGGGCAACCACTGAGGGCCCCCTGGCCGTCGTACCTGGGGTGTTTATGCGAGTGTGGGACAGTTATGGCTAGGTATTTCTTTGTTATTAGCCAGCCTCCACGTATTATTCAGGTTTTAAGAGCTTGTAATCGCGCACCTCCCCACATAACTACAGCGGGGCATTCTACCAGAGCGGGACCTCGCGGGTGTCCCACGCTGAGGCTCTCTCTGCGGCGGCAACACCCTCTCCACCCGCCATCTGATGGGCGCGCTTCCTTGATGCGTTCTGTGTGCTTTGGGGCGGTAAATTCCTTTTTAATTTCCCTTTGTATCCATTTCTACCGCGAAACACCCCAGAACGAGGCATACACGTGCTTCCCTTTCCCCGTCTCATCCCTGGGCCGGTGTCGGCTGCGCCCCCAGAGCCCTGTCTTGGCTAGCCAGACCCCGCGCTCAGCGCATTTCTCTGTGTTTCTGGCTGATTTTGCATTGCTTTCCCGCAGGGTTTAAATGTTTTAGGCAGAGAGGGAGCCGGGGGGTCCCGCAATACAGCTTCTCGGGACCCCATCAGACTTTGCCGGTGTCCTAGGCGCTCTCCTGCGCATTTTCGCATCATCGTTGTGCTCTAACAGGGCACCCCGCTCTTGGTTCACGTTTGTTATAGTTTAAAGGATCACTTGCGGGTTCCATGGTAGAGCTGTCTCTCCGAGCGTAGCCAATATCTATGCCAGCCACTCTCCTTGGGGGTTCCGGACAGACACTGCAGTGGAATATAACTCCGACGCATGGCAGCTGCGGTAGGGCCCCCTCTCTCTGACGAGGCCCCCTGGTCCATGGGCCTGCAGGGTGCAGACAGCAGAGGGATGGGCCCCCCCCAAGCAGCCTCTCCTCCGGGGCCCCTCCAGCCGCCTGCCGTTTCCTTTGGGGGCACGGGGGCCCCCGTCCCGCCTGCCAGTACCCCCGTTTTCCACACAATCGGCCTTGAAAACTTCCCTGCCTCCGCTTCGAAGGTGCTGGAACAGCCTGCCTTCGCCCCTACGGTGCCCATCGGCGGTGTAAGCTTGCAAGGCGAGGGCACTGATGGGGCCTCTGCGCAGCCCTGGCTGGTACTGCCGCAGCAAGATATGCAACAGCAGCTGTACTATGACAGCCAGCCAGTGCTTCAACAGCCGCAGCTGCAACAGCGGCCGCAGTCCCTTCAGCAGGGGGCACTCGGCGACACCCTCTCCATGGGGATGAATGAGGGCCCTCAATGGCAGCCATCCCTGGAATATGCAGGCGATGGCTCAAGCGCCTTCAACTACGCAAGTGCCTGCATGCTGCCCTCGCAGAGGCCTTCGCCCTATGGGGCCCCCCCGATGCCGACTCTGCCTTTTGGCGAAGCCACCATGGGGGCCCACCCATCCCTTGCAGCTTGGCAGGCGGGGAACCCCCAGCAGGAGGCTTTGCAAGGGCCTCACACAACGGCTGCTACGGCTTCCTTCTTTGGCATGTGCATGGGGGCCCCTCAGGGGCATCCGACAGGACTTAGTGGGAATCCAGAGGCCCCTTCGGGAGGTGGCTCGTGGTTCCCACTCCAGCAGCAGCAACCCCTAGAGGCCCCTGCCATGTACCTTTCCACAGCACCCCATTGCGGAGGGTCTGTAAAGCCGGAAGGGAAAGGTTCGAAGCCTTGCAAAAACAGCGGAGTCTCAAGATGCGGAGACACTGGAGCAGAGAGTGCTACCGGTGCCGGGGGCAGTGGGGCCGTAGCATGCGCAGCCACCAGACCGGCGAAATTCTTCAAGCAGCACTCGCCAGATAAGGCTCAAATAAAGCCCAGAGGGAAGGGAGCGAACGCGCAGGCAGCCGCGTGGGGGGAAGGAACGCCTAAGGAGCCCCCTAGTAGCAGCCCTAGTGTTCGTGTGGGGAATGGACAGACGGCAGCGGGAGCCTCCACTGGGGGATCGCAAAAGCCATTAGGGAGCCTTCCTGAGGCAGGAGAAGGAGAGAGCAGTGCTCCGAAGACAGGGCACCGCCCGCGCGCTGTTAGACCCTCTGAGGTGATGGCCAAGATGTACTTTCATAGGAAGAAGGAAGCATGGAGGGCAGAGCTGCTGATTGAAGGCACAAAAAAGCAAAAGTCCTTCTCTTGTAGGGTACGCCATGCAATCATTGTTGCTCCCTGGCAAGGGGCCCCTTCTTGCGCAGGGACCCCCAGTCCACTGCGAACGTTGGTAAACCCGTGCATATATACATGCATGGAAGTGTGTGGCGTCTGACTAGTTTTCCGCTGTGGAAGGGAGTTGCCTTTGGTGCTCCCGGTGTGTGCATTGGCTTCTCCAGAGTGCTGCGTCTGCGCTGTGAGGGACCTCTAGAATCGTTAGCGTGCTGTCACTTGTGTGTGTTTGCAGCTCTACGGATACGAGAGGGCGCGGCTCATGTGCGAATGGGCTCGCAAATTCGTTCTTAGAACGAGTCGCCTGCCTACAGACGAGGAAACCTGCACTTCTTTGGCTTCGCTTATGAAGGAACCGTTGCCTCCCCAGGTACCTACTGGGTTGCCGTACATGGGGGGGGAGTATGTGGCGACCCCAGGGGCCCCTGCAGATTCTGCCTGTCCCAGCACTGGAGATGCTCAGGTGCAGCCTTCTGTGTCGAGGGGTAGGAGTCCGCCCATAGCCGCCGAGCAGCAAGTCGGTGGGGGAGTTAGTGGCGGCTCGAACGCGGCAGCAAGCGTGAGCGATTCAGCGCATGGAGATGAGCGCTGCGCCTTGCCACGTGTCAAGACCCCTCTCGACCAGCGGTATACCCTTATTGGGATTTGCAAGAAGCGGAAAGAGGCTTCCAACGCGGGGGAGGCTATCACGAAGGTGCGCAAGGGCAGCACCACTGCGCAGGGTAGCGCATTCACGAAGAAAGGCCAGGCGTCGAGGGGGGGGCTGAGGGATGCTGCTGGGGATCCCTGTGGCATGGACCCTCGAAGAATGCATACTGCAGAGGTTCTCCCTCCTTCTGGCAACGGAGGACGCTCTCAGGGAGCTCTTACAGGCGGGGGAGACGCCTCCCAGCACCTGGTGTCGCCTTATTTCTCGTTTGCCAACGGCGGGGAGGGGGGTGCAGCCAGTTCTTTCGGGGGCAGTAACACGTCGTATTGCGGAGCCTCCGACTTGCCGGAAGTGTGTCAGGCGGAGGCTTCCTCGGTGCACGGAGCTGGGGACCTTTTGGGGGCGCATGCAGAGGACTCTTCTCAGGGGAAAGCCGTAGGTTCTCGTGCCAAGGGCGGCGGAGATGCAGAGTCCAGCAGCGGTCCGTCAGCTAGTCCTTGGTTTGAAGAGCTGGAGCAGCTCAAGAAGATTAGCCGTCCTAAAGGGGGTCGCGCCAAGCGCTTCAACGTCGGCAAGAAGCCCTTCAGCGGGGTGCGCGGAATCTACTTCCAGCAAGGCTTGTGGAAGGTTAAATACCGAGGGGATCAAGAAGAGGCCATGAAGCTCTTTCCCTACTGCCCTGGGGTAAGGCTAACGATCGCCCCACGGAGGACGTAGCGGCGCTTTCCTAGGGGAACCGAAATGACGAGCTTTCGCAGGCTGCCTAGAGCTGTGCTGCTGGTGGCTGTGGATGCATGCTCTTGCTGCCGAGGTCAGCACCGGGTGTGCAGGGGCGCGTGGACGCTCGACCCGACAGCTCCTTCACGAACGTTCCTAATGCACCCTTCTTCTGGTTGCGCTGTGTTGCTGTGGTGTACCCCACAGGACGAGAAAGACATGAAGCTGCAGTTCGAGCTGGCCAGGTCCTTTCTGAGGCAAGTCATTGACAAGGGCCGCCACCTCCACGACAGCGATGGAGAGGGTCTCTCAGAGGATGAGCCGGGTAAGCCAGCCGGGAGAAGCAGTCCACGAACCCCCGTGTTGCTTATCCGCGTAGGCATATGTGTCTACATCAATAATTGATAGAATTGCCCGTCAGAATGGCCCCAGACGGCTCCCCAGGAAAGTCGTCAGCGTTGAAATGCCCAACTTCTTCTTGCGCTGTGCCGCCTGTCTCTCAGCATGGATAGTACGCAGCATTGCCCCCAATAAGTGGGCATGCAAAAAGGAGCCAAGCGCGTCATCGTTGAAGTCCGATTCGCATTATCGCCCCAAGTCTCCAGCAGCAGCAGCCAGTCGCAGGAGAGCCCCCGCATCTACCAAGGGTCCCCGTCCTAGTGCCACAAATGAGGCCTCCAGGGGACTGGTTCCTGTCATGGCGGATGAATGGCAAGGTTCCGCTGGAACTGCCTCTCGCGCTTACTTCAACCAGAGAGCCCCTCTGCAACAGGGGGGTGGCAAGCTCTCTAAGGGCCTCCCTCCTGCTCTCCAGGGGCCTCCCTATTCGCCTCCGACGTGTAAGGGAGTGCCACCTCCTCCTTGGCCTCAGAGAGGCTCCCCAGAGGCGATGCCAACCGAGTTCGCGGCTGAGGAAGCCTGCAGCAGCGGCCCCCCTCCCCCCCTTGGGTGCGAGGGAGAAGCTGTATCCGTGTGGTGTCCTCCCCAAGATTCAGGCGAGGCTGGGCTGGGAACCGCCATGGGGCGACCCTCAGAGTTGCGTCTGCCACTGCTGCCGTGCAGAGGCGTCTTCACCACTGCCGACAGTCCCATGTGTCAAAGATCTTCCCCCAGGGAGAAGTCGGCCTTCCCTCCGGAAAGCAGCACTGGTTTCTTCTCGGCTGTCACGACCACTGCCGACGAGGCGCTGCCTTTGGGATTCTGCAGCAGCACAGGCGAGGGTGGAGGAGGCCCCCCCAAATCCGCAATGGCCACCTACCCTCAGAGCTACTTTTGCTGCCATCCGGGGAACGTCCACGCAGAGGACATGGGTTCCGCTGCTGCTTCTTGCGGCTCCCTCCAAGCCGAAGGAACCCCTCTGATGCCTCAGCCCCTCAGTCGGGATCTGCAAGCGGCGGCGCCCTTGGATGCGTTCAACGGGGGAGTTGTCGCACACTCCCAAGGCACGCACTCAGGGACTGGTCTAGGTCCTATGCAGTACGCTCCTTCGGGAGTATCGGGGGGGAACTCAATGCACATGGGTGCTTTTCACTCTGCAGATGGAACGCCGAAAGGGCCCGAATGCTTTCTGCAATTTAGACCATTCGTAGATCAACAGACAGGGCATTTAGAGACCTCCCTCGGGGAGGAGCTGCTGTCTGTCGCAGGGTATCCTTGCATTTTCGGAGGCACTGTTGGGGGCTGTCCGCCTGCCTCCCAGCAAATGCGGGGCGACTCCTCCCCACCCTTTCCTTCAATGGAGGCCAGCAGCATCCATCTGGTTGAGCAGGGACGCACGGAAGGGGCGGGAAGGCTCCACAGGCTGAATCCTCAAGTCAACCCCTGGACGTTCGACAGCCCCCTTGCTCTCCGCAAGCCAAAAGATGCAAAGACTAGAGAGGCCTCCGAAGGGACCGCACCCTTCGACCAGGGGCCTCTGGCTAGGGCCCAGAATGAAGGTGTTACTCGGGCCAGGCCGGAATTTCTCCCGTGGGTTGTTGTTAGACCCCGAGAGGATGAGGAGAAAGCCCTCACACCCCTGTCGGGGAGGGCCCCTGCGTGCTTGCTGCAGGGGGCCTCTGAAGGCTGCAAGTTCATGCAGTAGCACGTGGATTGGAGCGTTCCGATGATTTTTTCCTCTGTGTATCGTTGGGACAGTATCGTAGAAACACCAGTTAGCCAGCTGTCTCGTGATGCAGCTGAGTCCTTCTCATACCCGTCTTCATGTAACTCAGTTGTGCCCGGAAGAAGCACCTGAGGCGCTTCTCGTGGAGCAGCACGAATGTCAGGAGCCTGATTAGTCAGGATCCTCCGCAGGAAGGCAATCGACGGGCTAGCGGAAAGGCCCTCAGATCGTTTGCCGTTTCCTCAGGGTTCTCCATTTTTCAAACGGTTGTTTTTGTACACTCAATTGTCGTTTTAACGCTTAAGAGGCACAATTTTAGGCCTTCTGAATTGTGGATGCTTTAGTTTGTAGCGTAGAGACTTAACGATACATGCAGAAATTTCAGTGGCCAAACACTTAGGGCCCCAGCATCGCGCCGTAAGCCGCCGGAAATCAGGGACTTGAAGCGCTCCTCATTAACTCCGTGCTGCGCTCTCTAGATTTTCGAAAGTGCTCCCTGGGTGGTCTTCACAGGATAATTCGATTGTGCATCGTTTATAACTAAGCAGCTAGGGGTGGTAGCCAACGCAAGCCAGCGGAAAACAGCACCTTCATCTAGGGAGATTCGCTGGTGAGAATGCCAAACCCAATGTGTTCATGTAACGGCTTTGCAGGGGTATGAGGGAGGCCGCGCAGTTAATGCCTTTCCTGGCATGACATCCATTGTTTCGGGTTGTCAGAACTGGATAGCGGGAGGGTCGAGGGCGGTACTCGTGGCTCTCTCTTGCCTCACATTTTGCCAGCCCCTATTTTCTGGCTGCACCCTATGCACAGCTTTGGTGTCCTTGCATCTATTACATACACATACACACACATCGAAGTTTTCTGTTACAAAAAGTACACAGAAATTCCAAGGGGGTTGTGCATATGCAGCCGCATCGTTGATGTCAGTAAGGTCTTCGTACACGGTGGAACACTCAATCATCGCTCTGAATGCTGTTTATGTCGCATTCAAGGGCTGGATCCTCTCGCACAAAGCCTCGTTTGCTGAAGCCTGTCAGAGCTTAGCAGAGCAGGAAAAAGAATTCATTGACTCTAATCTAAGCCAGGTTTTTTTGTGCCTCACGCATGTTCTTCTAGGTGTGCGTATCTTTAGAGCTAATTCTGAAAGACAGGCAATCCACATCTGTGGCGTAATTTCATGCGGGATCGGCTTTCTGCCACCCGTAAGGATACTCGAATCCACGTTATAAACTCTTAAGAAAAGTATGTTTGTCTGGTCTCCCCAAAAGACGATATTTTGTAAAATGCGCAATGCAAATTCGATTTCTAGTAAAGCATACTGACCAGCTTGGGATTAGTATAGGGTCGTGCTTTGCTTGTGAGCCCTAAAAACACCCTTCTACAGGCCCGTTTTCCCCAATGACACACGTGCATGATATTTTATTGTTGCGAAGGTTTGTGCGTGCAGCGACGTGCTTGTGTTGCTCTCTTGCATGTCACCTATAAGCCAACCACGAAACATTAGAGAAAGATGCAGGTTCAACGTTCTTTGGCTTGCCTAGCAAAACCCAATCAGCGTTCAGAAATGTGTGCAGGTCTTTGGATAGCAAGCTGGAGGGCCTTGCATGGCTAGCAGTAGCCGTCTCCTACTAGAATCGAAGCTAACGGTAGTTCTTCGCATGTGAAAGTCTTATCGGCGTGCTTACTGTCAATATTTGTTGTCTGCGCGTGTCACGACAAAGGAAATAACTGCATGCAGCAGTGAATTGAAAAGCAAGGCAAGTTTATGAACGGGCAAGGATCGGGATTGGGCGGACGATAATAAAACATTAGGCCCCTCATTAATATTGCGTGGCATGCAATACGCATATATGATGTTGCATATGCCTTCAGATTATTTTGAGGCTTAAATTGTGGGGCATCTTCCTAAGTGCTTTGAGTATTAAGCTGAGGAATTCATGTTGTGGTCTTCTGGGGTCAATTTATTACTACTATAAGCTTCGCACTTAAAAAGTGTGACTCCAGCACACCCACATGATTGTGTCTAAGTCATCGTATAAAACTTTTCTTCGCCATAAGCGGACTCCATACACGCAATCTGACAGCTGAGGCCATAGGATACTTTCCTTTAGAGAAGGGAGGACCACAAACTCTAACTGGGGACGAACGCCGAGCAAGGGCAGAGTGAGTTTTCCTCCTAGCACGGCAGGCTAGCTTCCCACTTCTCAGCAGCTGCTAAAGCCACTCGAATAAAGTTGCAAAAATCACGTGCGACTATCATCCGTTGAGTAGGCAGACCTCCTCAAATTTTAGAGATAAAATGTAGGAAGTGGGAAGGTGCCTGTCAATCGCTGTGTCTTGTAACAAAGGCTCGCACGAAACAACCCGCGGTCCAGCTGCTTAGTATGCACTGTAAATGTGTCAGAGTCGTGACATTACGCAGTAATTAATATTGAGATATCATTTGTGGGCCGTGCCTTTGTAATACTAAAGAGCCGCCGCTGTTGTTTCGGGTCTGCCTCGAGCCGTCCTGCGGATCAACGAGCAGGATTAGGGCATACCACATGCTTTTAAGGGTTTTTAGTGTCGGTTTTTTGCAAAGCCGTGACATGTATTTCATCCTATATTGGGGCGTTCCGGTGCTTGTCACGTCCTCGAGCGGCAGCGGGCCCTTGCCGGGTGTCTCCTGGACTTGCACTGGCACGGCGCAGCCGAGAAAAAGCTTCATCCCTAAAGCCTAGAGCCTTCCCTGGGCACTTCTTCGGCTGCTAAGCCTATAAGGGCCCTCTGGCAGGCAGCAGCTGCGCTCTGGCCGGGGCGGCTGCCGGCAATCCACCAGGCACGGCACCCTCTGCAAAGCCTAGCTAACCGCTTGTCTTCCCGCTCCGTGGGATTCTACAGGGATGGAGGCGGAGGATGCTACTAAGAGGACGCGTCGCAGGTGCACCAGCCCAGACAATGGCGACGGGAGTCCCCCTAGGCGCGGCAGCTCCTGGAGCTCCCCCCCTCGGACGCTGTTCAGTGTGAGAAATCAGAAATGGAGATTGGCTCGGTGTGTCACTGCTTCTCCTGTGGTAGAGCACTTAGCTCTGGCTGCTGCCGACGCATTTGTGGCGTGCTGCAACCTCGGGGTGCTGCTGGTGCTACGGCCCTCTTGGTTCCAGGAGGCATCAGACGACGTCCGGTCTGACGTCGTTGAACTTCCTAAGCCAAGTATTCTTTACGTGGCAATCTTGTCCTTTGTTTGCGGGGTAGGGGGCGCCGCGGCAAAAGCCCTCATACTGGCTTGGTGCTTGAGCGAAAGGGAGTCGTGTGCCAGTACAAGAAGAACCACAGCTGCAGATCCCCTGGGAGTGTCCTTGACAGCTGAGCCCCTGGGCGGCTACTGTATCTGCCCTCGCGTAATTGGGACGCTTTACTGCTCATGGATTTTCGTAGTAACTTCAATCTTTCAGCTACTGGGGGCCCCTCTAGACGCGCTTCCGTCCTCCTTACTGCTAGGCATTTTCTTTGCAACTGTCGGCTTCCTGGGGCCATACGCAGGCGCTGTGGCTGAAGCGTGCCGTTCTTCTCGCTGGGAAACCACATCATGTCACTGTGGGCTACGCGAACGAAACCATGCAGATGCAGCAGACGCTGCAGTGGCAACCTCCACCGCAAGTACCACCCCCGTCAAGCGCGGTCCGCGGTGCTTGCGTCCCGCCACTGCTGTTGTATGGTGGTTTCTGAGGGTGTTAGATGTGCTTTGCCTACCTCTTGTCTTCCTTGTTCAGAAGCTGCGGTCGAGAGCCCGCAACGGAGCCACCACCAGTGCAAGTTCTTTGGGTCCACAAGAACTTGGGAATTTATTGGTGTTTCTAGCTGTTACGCCATTAGTCATATGCGGTCTGTTTTGTCTTGTCAGCTGCATTTTATTACCCATGGATTGGCCTACAGTTTATGTCGTGTACCCTTCCCCCCTTGTCATGTCTATCACTCTGAGCTACCCATTGGCCTGCATGCTCAGTTTCTTTTTGCTGCTGCTGCTGCCTGTGTACACTACTTTCCCTGCTTCCTACGCACGCGCCTTGCCGGTGCTTCAGGCGCTTATGCTAAAGCCGTCTGTGGAATTTCCAATAAAGAGTGTAACTGAGGATATCGGGGGAGGATCCGGGTCGCCGCGAGCCTCGCCAGATACAGTCGCCACGTGAACCCTGATCTTTGCCGCCTTCATTATTCCACAAAAACCACTTAGGCAGCTGGATTCTGTGACTGTAGTTTGCTCTTTCGTAGCTGTTTTAGGCGGCAAAAAGGCTTGAGGGTGTATAGGGCTACTGATAGGCGATACCTACGAAGAAGCACCCTTATCGCAACTTCAGCCCCCTCGTTGCACCTCTGTAGTCATGTATAGCACAATGAACTGGTTCATGCAACACTCCAGTGGGACACGCATAAATTTTGATGAAGGCGGTGTGATCCTAGCGGCGAAAAGTTCCCCCTAGGGTGCAGCTTTTCTCCAATCTCGAAGCAAACATGCTGCATTGTATTCTTCTGCTTAGCGGATCCCTAAGGCCATGACAGCAGCTAGGATGGCAGTCAGTTTCTTCTGCACGACCAGATGTCATAAACTTGACATTACCATCAGGTACCTGAATAGTAAGTGCGATGCCTCCACCTCGCACTCGACGCCAAAGTGAGGAAGACGCCGATGAACGGCTGCACGTGACTCTACCGGGGGCTATTCAACAAACAAAGCAGAGGGACCAACCCGCTAAATAGTATGCACATTAGCAAGTAGCGCAATACGTCTCAAAGTGCCTAGTACTATGGGCTACTACCATTGAGACCAGACTTGTATCCCAAATAAGAAGCGTTTCGAAAACTAGTTTACGTCTGTAGATCAAGAAGGGCAGCCCACAATGCATACAGAGATAGGAAACACTTCGGGAAAGAAAATATGGAATGATACGAGTACTCATATGAGACATGGCCCCCTAAATATGAAAAACAGCATCTAGATAAGCATTAACGAGCTAAAGCATCGGTTAGGCTCCATAAAGGTGCGCGATGCGGTAGGCCCCAATTAAGTCTCGCGCCATTACCCATTATTAAGGTTCTTTTTGCTTTACACTGTTCTCATAGACAGAGGCCATCACAAATACTTTGGGTCTCTTTTGGCTGCCCTAGCACTGCACTCGTGAATATCGCCTACACCATGGCCGTAGCATAGCATACCGCTTTCCGAATTCTGTCAAGTGCGGTTGGCGCTTTGAGGGGATGCGACTTAGCAACCAGCCCCCATGACATCCTATGCATTTACTACTATACAAGTTTGTGAACAAGACCAAATGCATGCACCACACTTTATATGTTGGGTTCGATTTCAATATGCTTACCGCAGTCACGGGATCTGAAGAGAGAAAAACAGCGTTTGGATCAACACCTCAATAGAACACTTTGCTGTGTCCCATTAAGCTTCTGCAAACATGCATTGCCACTATATGATGCCACTCGTGCTCATGGCCTGTCGGATGGTACACCCACTAGGCATACGAGTCAGCTGTGCATGTACCTAGGTAGCTTTCCTATCTCGCTGTAAAGTAGCTGTGCACCCATGGCTACAGTTTGGCAGCTCTTACGAAGTAGCGGGGTCGCCAAGCACGGCACTCAGCATCCAAAGAATTCACACCATCAACTGCCGATATAAGTGGAAACTGCCTCCGTGCTGAGCTGTCAGCTTGTAAGTGATCATACCTCTTCTATTCAGCATGACAGTATTCTGCAGACGAAGGTTTGGTGCCTGTTTCCCCTTTCAAAAGTAGCCTTTACTTTGATGCTCTAAATATGCGAGTGCGGCAAAGTCACATCTGGCAGCATGCTCCTACGGAGCTTTGCCAAGACCAGCCTTCGCAGGCGGCATTCCGGGTTTGGAAAGAGCCGGCTTCGCGGGGGTAGCCGGCTTGGCTCCTAGCGCAGGCTTTGCTTCTAAAGCTGGCTTTCCAGCTGGGGAACCTTTAGCAAGTGCCAGCATGGGCTTCGCTGGAGTGGCTGGCTTGGCTGGGCCTTTAGCAAGCGCCAGCATTGGCTTTGCTGGGACGGCGGGCTTCGCTAGTGCTGGTTTGGCTAATCCTGGCTTCGCTGCTAGAGCTGGCTTGGCCACAGCAGGCTTTGCTCCCAGGTCAGGCTTTTTGAGGGCAGGCTTGGCCCCCAAGTCAGGCTTCGCCAGTGCTGGCTTAGCTGCAAGATTCGGCTTAGCCCCAAGTTGCGGTTTCGCATCTAATCCAGGCTTTGGAGCGCCTCCTGCCGTGCCTAAAAGACTCTTCTTAACATCTGCCTTAGGCTGTGGTGTACCTAAACCTGGCTTCGCTGGGGCTTCTCCTTTAGCAGGAGCGGCAGGGCCACCCTTTGATTTTCCATCAGTATCAGCGGGTTTTGGGGGTCCTGCAGCCTTGATATCTTTTGCACCGGGGCCCCCTGTAGCTGTTTTTGTGGAGTCAGGCTTTGCACCAGGACCCTTCATGGGGGACGGCGTGCCAGAAGGGGATCCTGGCTTGCCCAATTCTGGCTTTGCTGCGGCTGCAGAGAGCGTCTTCTTTGCATCTGCAGCCCCCGGCACTCCTTCTGGCTTTGGTGGTCCTGGCTTCTCGGCAGCGGCTCCAGGCTTCGACAATCCTGGCTTTGACGGCACGCTTTCTGGTTTGGAGAGGTCAGGCTTAGTAAGGCCCAGGCCAGGTTTGGGTATGTCTGGCTTCTTGATCTCAGTAATCCCCGGCTTTGGAAGATCAGGCTTAGCTCCCAATGCTCCAGGCTTTGGAAGATCGGGTTTAGCCCCCAATGCCGGTTTAGGAATGTCTGGTTTGGCCGCTAACCCAGGTTTAGGGAGCTCCGGCTTCGTAACAGGGGCACCTGGCTTGGGTAGATCGGGCTTTGCGGGTGAGGTAGGACTTGTAGGCAGTGGTGGCTTAGACACAGAAACAGCAGGTTTGGGCAGTTCAGGCTTTGCACCCACGCCTGACGTCGATACAGATTTCGGGACGTCTGGCTTTTGGGGCTCTGCCTTTTCCCCTTTTTTGAGAGCTCCTTCTGAGAATTTAGAGAAGCAATCCACAGATCAGCCACAGTGATAAATCTGGCGATTGCTAGCGGAGCTCCTCAATAAGAAACTAGATTTCAGACACTTACGCAATGCGAATGGAGGAAGCAGAGATTACAGCTGTACAAGGCGACCTCTCTACCGGTGACACGTATGGGGAAACAAGTAGGGATAGACAGGTAGAAAGCTCTCTATTAACATGCTTCTGCGTGTCAAAGGCGTAGTTCTCATAGGAAGGAAGTGCAAATATATTCTGAATGTCCGACGTGAACTAGTGCAGCAGTGCATGCAGCAGCCTTTTGGCCCACCACCAGCAACCTTTCCAGTGGCCTTCCTTGCTTGGGCTGGTAGCATTGCGTTGCTGCAGAGCAAAGAGCAGAGTGTCACTAAAAAATAGCTTTCGCTTTCTGGTGAGCCCAACAGATGTTTGTGATATTCAATTCTACCGACCAAAACCAAAAGAATAAGGAATAAAGGGAAAAGATGCTAGGGCAGGAAAGTGGGGATAGGCTGAACTGTAACAAGGGTAAGATAATTCTGGCTTACAGAGGCACTGGGGCGATAGAGACAGAGATAGAGCCTGCACATAGCGGAAGACAGATCAGTGACTAGAGTTGGTGCATTCCGTTCTAGCATATGTGCCCCCAATAGCGCGCTGGCTCCTCCATTCCCCCGGATGATGTCCTTTTCTTGAAAACCTTATATAGCTCGGTGAATGTAATTTACCTAGTACAGCTCCTCGTGTGTCTTTAATCTGCCTGCAGCGAGCAGCAACACAACCCTAGTAGGAGCTAACTAATAAGCCTAGGGTATTATTTTAATACAGGATGTCAGAAGAACTGAAGGCACCTAAGGCAGAACAAGGGGAGTTTAACTCGGCTGCCACAGCAGGAAGATAAAAATAAGGGAGGGTGTGAGGGAAAAGAGAATGCAGGACAAGTGGCTGGGACTGTACCATGGAGCACTCTTCTTTATGGTATCAGCCTCAGAGATCGTTTTTTGCGCATTCCCAAGTCCATTTGGCTGTAGCAGAAGACAATGAACAACACCTTTCATCTATCATCTGGCGCCTCTTTTTAAGGAGAAAGCTTCTTTAATGCTACGGTATTATCACATCTTACACACTTTGACAACTTGTCCCTTCTCAAATGTCTCAGTTATGTTGTCTCGAAGGCATGCAGATAAACATATAATCTTTGTTCTTTAATGCTGTCCACAAGCTTCTATGGCCCACCGATTTTTCGTCGAATACGTCTATGTAAATCTTGGGAAGAATTCCAGGCTTCTTCGGGGGCATTGGTGACAATTCGGCCAAGAAATACACGGATGCACTTTCATTACCAGCTGACCCGTCGCACTGCAAAACACAGGCACAACCAACAGCAGACGTCAGCAAGGAACGCGCTTACTCAGACTGATTATCATCCACACGCGAAAGCCTAGAATGCGCAATCTACTGAACTGATGAGCTGGCTTGTACATACTAGTGTGCAGGCACACGTCCTATACAAGTTAGGAGCCGAGTATACGCACATCCCAGTCCGAGCATACAAGTTAATAGACACACGTAGGCAACGGCCAGTCAGCTAATAAAAACGCTAAAATCCAGCAGGCAGAGAGCTACAAGAGATTCTTGGCAGGAGGGGCCGTATGTGGTGGTAGCACACAGCTGTTCTTTAAAAACCCTAAACTCCTCAAAATATTCTCGTTACACTTGCCCCACCCCCCTCGTCAGAACCCCCGGCTTTGGAGGCGAGGGCCATTAGTCTTACCTTGTCAATAACGACGCAGCGATCCGGCTTCTTCTTCATTTCTACTGCACTCTCATGATCAAATCTGGGAAAGACACACGAAGGGTTGTACAGGCGAACAGTATGGTATGCCCAATCCATAAAAAAGAGTCTTCGCCTGGAAAGCCGTAGGTTCCTTGACTACTACACGATTTACAAGGAAAAACATACGATGGACGATGGCAGACAGGCAGCGAGATATCCTATTGTTTTAAGATTTTATGTTGATGATTTAGCCAAAAGTCACCTGACCACCAGTTTTACGCCAACCCCTCGCGACATCGCTGGTCTCTTGAATCCAGTGAGCTCTTCCAGAAGGATAGACATTCCCTTTAGCTCCACGTCCGCAGAGGCATCTGCTGCTTGTTGAGGAAGAGATGCCTTGCTTCGCGGGCCTGTTGCAGCCTTCACTCCAGCTGCCCCGGCTTCTGCACGAGTAACCAAGCCCTCCACACATGTGCATTCATGTGGTAGCGCTCTTTGCATATAGTCGGGTTCAGGCGGTGCACGGCTCGTTGCACCACGAACTGCCCCTTCTTTCTGGTCCTCTTCCCCGTTTTATGAAGCAGGTTAAACGTTCTCACTGGCTACAAGAGAGGCTTCCTTGGCCTTTTGGCCGTCGACAGCTAGTCCTTTGGGCTTAGAGTCTGCTTTGGTGACCTCTGGGGCTTTGGATGCCTCAATGGTTGCCGCCAGTCCAGCATCGAACTTCGTTGCATGCACTGGAGGGGTAGGATGAGGCGTGAACGGCGTAGGCTGAATCCATGGACCCATGACTTCGTGCATTGGGATGAACTTTGGCTCGGGAGGTGGAGGGGGCTGATCTGGAAGGCCCTTGTACTCGCCTAGCCGGTAGTAGTAAAGTGCGCCATACAGGGCTGTTGCATACAAAACAGCAAGGGTAGCACCTCTGCCTTTCAGATCGGACAGCCTCTGAAATGGCCCTTTATAGAGTTGCGTGTAAAGGTTCTGCATGCCAGCGCGTTAAGATGTGTTCCAGTCCCTTTCCTTTATCCCATGTCTTCCATCTAGCATTTTCTATTGAGGCATCAGGCTCAACTTTTGATGCACCAAAACTACCTTCTGAGTGTCCTATGTCTCTCAAACTATATAGGCAGCTGGAATATTTGCCCTCAGCTATATATTCTCGCTTTGTTAGCGTACACGTGCAAACAGTGCATCAGCAGGGCAGTGGTAGTCCAGGTCCCTTTGGGAAGCAACAGGGTTGACTTACCGTTTAGTCGGGGGTCCAGAGATCTACATGGGTAAAGGTAATCCAGTACACACTGAAGGATGGTTGGACGATCTGCATCTCGGGTAGCTACGAAGCTGCAAACTCCTAAGATCCGACACGCATCGCACTGAAGGCAGTACATATCCACAGCGGTCGTTCATATACAGATACTGCTAGGGTTGTGCACGCACAATACAGAATTGCAGCAGTGCAATTAGGCCCTTGATACATCCAGGCCAAGAAAAATCCTTGCCAATGCCATTGTTTGCTCTGATATAAGCTGTGTTTTGTTTTCTTTTCGGTCCATCTGGAAAAGGAACTACACAACTAAGAGCTTCAGGGGCTTACCTGCAAAGGCTTGAATCAAGGTGTCGATCTGTGCATACATCAGATCCACGCGCTGGACGGTGTCTCTTACAGCATCTGGATCTCCCCTTATTTCCTCGAACTTGGCTTCTAGGGAGTTCACATACTCCTGGCTATCCACGAGAAGGCGCTGATTTTCAGCCATCTCTAATAGCACGAATCGTCCATGCGCGCATTCAGACATAAACGCGCTATCAACACTATGGGGCATTCTGAATAGAGTGCTTCCCTCTCAGCACCCAACACATGCAAGGTTTAACGCAAAAACATTTTAGGGCTCAGAGGTCCCTATATCAGCAGCCCATCCAGCCACGCAGGCAGAAGCTAGTCTATTAGGATTGACACTGGACAACAAATTTTATCATAAGGGGATAGCTAAAGCTTTACAAATACCTTGCTGCATCCAATAGCTGAACTTCTCACATTTTTGCCTCCGCTTTCTCTCTTTGACATACAATAAGAAATAGTGGCGCACCTTATCCTCTAGCTCGTCCATCACTGTGATAAAAGCGCAGCAAAGCTCATAACCTGATCTTTCTTACCGCTGTATACGCAGTCACATTTTAAGCTGGCGCGCAAACTCAAGATAGAGGCTCAGAAACGAAGGGATCTGGTTGGCAAAAGCTGGAGAGCAGATTGAAAGTGGCAGTGTGACGCCTAAATTTTTATTCAAACACAATGTCAGCGATTTAATTTGAACAGAAACACCGTCTGCGTGTATATATACTTGTTTCTAGGACTTGAGGATGCGGCCTGAGTTCCCCGTGGGGAGATATTCGCCTGCCGCCTTCGATATGAGTCGCCATCGCTGCTCGAGAGAGTCTTTGTGGGATTCCGGTAAGTCTGGCAGCATCCTATGCGTATGCTCCGAGCATTCGAAGAAGTGATTTCTTGATAGTGGGAGATGACCGTGAGCTTGCGTTGGGCGGTAGCTGGCTTTGGGAGCGTGTGGGTGTTGTGCTCAAAATTGCAACAAGCTTCTGCGGTTTCCGTAGTGATATGAGTCTAATGAAATGTCAAATTTCAGTGAACTGCGACTTTCGGGGGATCGTGGCCACGGGCAATGGGCGTGGAGCGTAAGACACTACGGAAAAGGGCAGGGTGGACAAATCGGGGGTCGATCTTTATGTTTCATGACCTTTAGGAGCCGTAAGGCCTCTGTAGCAAGCAAAAATATGCCAAAAACTGTGTTCCCTTGGCAGACGAAGGGGGATGAGAGTAGAATCCGGTACAGCTCCTGGTGATGCTCCTACTGGCGAGCGCTGCCGACCAGACCACCTCGAAGACTTCCAGCCTTTGTCCAGTATCACAATCCACTGACCATGGAACCGTACACCAAATTCGTGCGCGTTATTGCTAGACAACTCAAAAAAGGTGAGAGTTGGACGCGATGTTTCCTAGTCTGGTCCTCAATTGAGCTCTGGGCAACCCCTGGGGCCGCCAGCCGTCGGCAGCCGAACTCTGAATTCGGCAGAAGCCAGTGTTCCAAATCCACAAAATTTTTTGTGCTCGCCTCAACCTTGTAAAATGAATTGGACAATCTGCTTGTTTGCCCATTTTCCCCCATGCCCACTGCGCACGACTCCGATGTCCCGAAGTGTCAGCGAGCGCATACGCAGCCGTTTCAGCTATACATCTTCTTTAGGCTAGCAAAAAGTACATACGAAAACGGAATGAACCCAACACTCCAAAACGTGGGATTCGATATCAACGGCTTGACACACACGGCACAGCATATCAATCTCCAAGGGCTAGTCTCCTCAGTGCTCTGGCATGAATTAAAGCAGTTCACGAAACCTACCGGCACACCGTGATAGTGAAACATAAAAATGAACTGTGAATCGAAGTCCTGTAAACAACTAGTATGTCTTGGATGAATTCAAAACATGCAAAATGGAACGGAACGCCATGACCCCAAAATTTCGCAATGCTCACTCCGGAACTTTCGGCCCCACCGTAAAGAAGTACACTTCAGCAAGCCAGCCCCTAGCTTTCGGCAACGCGTTGACAAGAGGAGACTGTTCTGCGTGCAGCTTTTAACTCCCACAGAGCTCCTCCACAACCACAAACTCGTAGGTGCTGCGTTCCAGGTAAGTACAACACGAGCCCCGACTCCACTAAAGCAAGGAGCCACGGGGCCTAGTTTGAGCTCAATGAATCTTAGCGCAATAGATGCGTGTTTTAAACTTCAGACTGCAGATGCTTAAACTGGAATGGAAATGTACTCTACATGGTCCGTTCATGTCGCGAGCCCAACTTCCGTTCTGAACCAGCAGTAATTGCCAAAGAAGCTACAGAACGCCGAGTTCCACATATGAACAGCTATTGTTGGCACCGAAGCGCCTACACAAAGCAAGTGACTAAAAGCTCCCATACATAAAATCGACAGCTTACGCTGAACATATGCACAGGGCCACAAATAACGCAAGAACACATTCCAGCCCAGGCATAGTTTCGACAGCGAACTACCAGCCGCATCGCTCACTTATGTATGGGAGTTTTGAGAATAAAGCAGCTAAAATCCACGATCGCAAGCTATCCTAATTACTACGATGCTGTTGAACCCGTAGAGAAAAAATATCTTTGCCGTGGCCCCCGTTCCCTACCGCACCTCCCTGGTCATGCATGACACAAGTTGCTCGCTTCCACAACCAACTTCTTCTGTCCCTCACATTTCTTAACCCCTAGCATGAACCACACGGGCACCTGGACAACGCATGAAATCTGCCAGAGCCGAGAGGCCGGGAGCGAACCCGCAGCAGCTGAGTTCCCATCAGCGCTGATGGACACCTCTGCTGAGCCCTGCAGGAACATCCGTGTGCAGGGCTCCATGGGTTACACTAAGGCGGGCAAACCCATCAGAACGCCACCGCTTCAAGAAAAACGCAATCTACCCCGCTTGTCCAGGCGTAGGGTGCAGCAAAAAGCAACACCACTATTTGCAGAGACAGGCGGCTGCCGTAGGCAGCTGCGGGCTTTTGAGGGATCACGTGAAATGTTTAGGGTTTTGCCCGAGGGTTCGACAGGGAAACACCATAAAAGATGCGCCCTCCACGGATGTGACCAATAGAACCGCCCCCGAACGGATGGCGCTTTCTGACGAGCCCCACTGGCATGCGGGGGGATAGCCTGCCGCCCCACAATGGAAAATGCACCGTATGCTATTGACGGCCCAATTTACCTTTCTATTGTATGTATAAATTCACTTATTTACCTATTTTTATGCAGATTGGTTAGATTTAGGGTAGTGTCGGGCTGCGCAAAAAGGATAGTTGTTAAACCCTGCGTCCTGACTGCCCCACCGTTTCAGAAGCGGCTACGCTAGGTATGCCTAAAAATGAATATCCCCGAAAGGCACTTTCCCCGGTGCTTTTCTTCATCAGGAAAAAGGAATCGTATCGAGGAGGCTCCTTTTTAGAGAAGAGTGCTAATAAGCGCGGCTTTCCCCCCTGGGTACTTCGAGACAGTCAGACCACTTCCAAGAGAGTATCCTGATATTATAAGGTGGCTGGGATATTCTATTGCATACCTTGGGATGCAATTGTTGAAAGTGGCTCCTAGTAATTGCTAGGTCAGTGACGGGTAGTAGTTGGCCTTCCTGTTACTGATCTTAGTAGGAGCGTGCCACAAGGAAGCAACTGTCTATTCCTTAGCCATCCTGGGTGTCTCCGAGCTGCACACAGTTTTTCTCGTAAAGAATGATGTTTTAATTTCCCCTGCAAAAAGCAATTTTGGGGCTTAGGTCTCTCCAATACATGCGTCGCAGCCCAGCAAGAGGCACGGCCACGCCAAAGTTTTAGATAGTACCGTGGTCTCCCATCATTATACCAACAGACCGATCGGCGCTTCATTTTACTTGCGTTGAGTTCTTGCTATTTTGTAGGGCTGCGTCCAGACGTCTTCGGATATAGAGGCTTGAAAGAAGGAGTGACCTGGCTGGCGACGCTAGAGCTACTCCTGGAGTGTCTCCAGGCCGCTTTTCTCCTTGAATCTCTTGTACAAATACTGAAAATTGCCAAAAGGCTTTCTTAGTTGAAAACCAAAATTGTGCTGCTGAGCAGGGCCTTCCGCCTGGCGCTGATAGCTCAGTTGGGAGAGCGTTAGACTGAAGATCTAAAGGTCCCTGGTTCGATCCCGGGTCAGCGCGGTTTTGAAATCTAAAGTATCCACTGTGGTTAATGGCTCTTCAAACAAGACAGCATGTAGACAAAAGCTCCTGTTCTCTCAGCTCGAATGTAGATTTGCTTTATTTGCAGTGCGCTATTGTCTGAACGCGAGCACAGACGTGCCGCCGAGGGGCTTTGCAACGAGCCCAAAAAAGGGTGATATGGCCCAAGAAATGTGATGAAATGCCACAAGATGAATTGAAAAGCTTCATATGGACAACACACATAGAACGACTAAAGAGAAAATGGGTACCAGTTTTTATAGTTGCCGTATAGCCACAGCCTGCAGGGACTTCACTATGACAAAAACTACCCGTTCTACATTTTTCGTTCCATGCACCCCAGAAGGCGCTCAAGTACGGAGACATCAGTGCCTTTTGTGTCCATTCAATGTATGCATGACCGTAGCGGCGAGCCCAGAAGGCAGCCACTGCCGTAGTCGCGCCTATTGCAGCATCACTCACCACTGCAGTCCACAGCAACAAGGATTCACGGGTCGAAAATGTATGGAAGACTAGCCCAACAATCAAAATGGGGAAGAAAAATGCACAAGGCTCTAAGGAGATAACGAGGTACTTGCTCCAAGGTGAACACTAGAAATCATCGGTTTCTCTCTTGATGTGCTGCAAAAAGTCCAGCAAAAGCTCATTGTGTTAGCCGCCAAAGAGCCAAAAGTGGAGAAAAGTTGCCTAATTGTAGCTTCCCCACTCGAGGATCCGGGGGGACTCGCGAAAGACTGACCGCCACGAGTAGCGGTTCCTCGATCAACAGGGAAAAACGAGGTACATTTAGAGAGAGAGCGCCCACACAGCATTCCCAAGTATTCACTGCTGCGTCTTTGCGCCAATATTTTGACTGCTGCAGCGTCTCATCCAAAAAGGGCCTGCGATTGCACCTCTCTGCCCCTGGGGGACAGCTGGGCAGACAAAATAGCTGACTCTACGATATCTGGAACCACAGGAATCCCCGGAGGTTTGCGAGCCATTTGACGGCCTTCAGTCTGCCTCCGCTCTCCATGCTCCTGTGTCGGAGATGTGGTTCCGCTGGAAGGAGAAGCCTCAGCTAAAGAACGAACTACACGAGCTTCGGGGAGCACGCCATTCAGCAGCGCTCCAGGGGGGCCCTTGCTCAGTTTCTTGCCTCTCTGTCGTTGTAGCCTCTCCTTAACCCACTTAACAACCCACTCCCTTTCCCCAATCAGGCGAATCTCGCGGACTAAGCTGAGAACGATCGACTGCCTGGGCTTTCGGGGCCCTTTGAGCCCCTCTCCGGAGGTTCCACCTGCAGCCGTTCCTTGCAGGGGGAGGACATGCCCTCCTTTATAGGAAACAACCGCTGCAGAGAGTCTGCCACTCGCATGCGCTGCAGCTGTGCTGGAGACGGAGCCCGACCGGCGGTTCCTGCTGCGTTCCTGCCTTCTCTGCTTCTTCAGCAGCTCAATCTTTGCCTGCGTTTCCATTTCCCTGAGCGGCGCGAGATGCGCGCAGACACCATCACAGAGAACCGAGGCCCTTGCTTGAACAAAAGAGACACAGGCACTGTGAAGCAAAGGCAACAAGTTTTGCTGCTGCCTGAAACAATGACAAACTAGGTTCTCCACAGAAAAGTATCCACAAAGACACACTTGCGTACATGCGCACACCGATAAATGCATTCATTCAGACGCTGCTGAGATGAGCGATTTCGTCAAAAACCGAAATTACTGAGTGGAGGTAGAGACAAGGCCCAACGTCCTCTCCTCCGAGAAAAAAAGCGGCAGACACAAACGCGTAAAGGGGGGAGGTGCACTACTTGCAACCCTCAGAGGAGGTGGGAGACCTCAAAAAATGGCTGCCCTTCAACTCCATTAGCCCTCAACACGTGTCGCTGACCCTCACCAAAGACAAACAAGCATCGCATCATAAAAGTCTGAGGCGAAGTTCTCCAAGATACAGTCCCTGTTGCGCTTGTCCGATCGCCTTATAAAAACCTTCGCTTTCGGATACGTCCAGTGGCCGTCCCGCAGATCCCAGGCGCTTATAGATCCCAACTTTTCTGAAGAGAGTCCTCGCGCTGCTTGCAGATCCGACTTGCTGTAATACGTAAGAAACGACTCTGAAGCAGCCGCGGCAGAACACCAGTGCCAGCATCAGCAGCATGGACAGCAGCAAAACAGACGATGTGGGAAAGAAGGGTCTCCCCTCTTGATCCTGAGCTCGCAGGAGGATCTGAGGGGAGTTGTGGGCTTGAGATTTAGCCCCCTACAGCCAGACTGAGGCACGAATGGGGCCGTGCTTCCCGTGACTCCCTAGTTTGTACTTCATGATACTGCTGACATTGAGTCGAGTGGACACGCTGAGGAGTGGTCCCACGTGCCGCCGTTTGCGGGGATGTGTGGAGGGGCAGGCAGACGACTAGGAGTGGAGCAGTAGTCCCCCTGGGTGCCCTCAGTTCTGGTTTATGTCTGTACTTAAATCCCTCTGTTTGCATGGTTCAACAACCATCTCAAGCGCACACACCTGGATCAGTACCGTCCATGACGAAGAATCTTAGCCTGTTCGAAGCCAACGACGGCGTCCAAATGACGTCGACCTTCGCTGCCAGGCATCCTTTCTTTCCAACATCCCACGCTTGGTGGTATCCCAATCCAAGAGTGTTGAGAGGGGGAATGGCCTCCCCCACAGGCCTCCACGCGCTCTCTCTGATTTCCCTGGGACCAATAAAGAAAAGCCAACTCCCCTAGACAGGAAACACTACATCTGGAACCCTTAAACCTTACTTTGCTGTTCAAGTATCACGGCATTCGCCAAAGGGCTTAGGATTTAGCGCCTGCTCACGCTATTTCGTCGGCTGAGATGAGAGGCTCGTCATCTGCAACTTGAAGATCATCCGCAACCTGGTCACTGAGGAGGGCGTAAACACAGCCAGACAGAAGGAACCCCTACCAGCTGTCAAAGAAAAAGGTGACAACCCGACTCCAGCTCGTTATACGCCTAGCTAGAAAGTAGAGGGCAGCTAGGAAGTAGAGGGCAGCTAGAAAGTAGAGGGCCAAGTCCAAAGAAGGAGAACCAGCCTCCTAGCTAACCAGCATTCGGCCTCTGCACGGGTGGATAGCGAGAACTGACGGATGCAAAACGTAACAGTGACACGACACAAACGCGGTTAGCAGCCGCACCAGCTTTACGAACGTGCTCACCTTAAGTCTTGGTTCCGGTTTGCGTCTCTTCTTCTAATGCGCTGCCTGAACTTCCCCTGGTAATTCTCAGCTTTAGGAATATTTAAGCCTTCAAGGTCTACGCCGTCCTTACAGGTCGCACTCTCTCCTGCAGAAAACAGACAGTTCGCGGATGTCGGCCGAAGACAGCTTGCCAGCATCCAATAAGCTGCATGCACCACTAGGCCCCATTGATGACTTCAACACCGTAGCAGCAGCAACAACTACCGTGGCAGCAGCATCTCACCGTCAAAAACATTTTCAACTTCCTGGGCATTGATCTCCTGCAGCTGCTCCTCCCAATCCTCGCCCAGCAGCTTCATGTAGAAGCCACTGAGGTCCTTAGACGGCGCGTGGGGAGGCTGCAACACGACAGCAAAAGCAGCAACTGTGCCGCTGGCGGCATAAGGATGCCGGAGGCAAGAGTATCCAAAATAGATGCGCATGTCATATCCAACTGGATTTTTGTCCAAAGCATGTAGAATGGCGACGTTTCGGTACTGCTAGCAGCAGAATCTTTGAGGAAAAGGTTTTTCGTGTTACCCAGTACGGCATAAGCAAAAAATCCCTCTATACCTCTCGCATGCAAGCGAGCGCTCTACCCCCTTAGCTAGACGCCCTCGTGGGAGCAGCCCTCGCTCTGCATCAGTACGGCAGTAGAACAAGCGCTCCAAAGCCACCCCGCATACGCCTAGAAGCCAAAGCCTAAGGCCCTAAAGTCTCACACTAGGAAGAGCTGTAGTCTCTGAAGTGTGTGCCTTCGAGGATTTTTTCAGCAAGGCAGCAGACTCTGCAGCCTTAGACGCCGCGTCGATTGGCTTAGGGTTGGGCTTGGTGGTACCCTCGTAACACCGCGAACCTATGCGCTGCAGGCGGGTCGTACGGCGTCTGAGGAGCTGAGCAGATCCATCCTCTGCTGTGCTGCTTCCAACTGCGCTGTGACTGCTGTCCGTAATGTCGCCACAAGGCAATGCCGCAGAGCCAGAAGAAGGAGGCTCTCGGTTGCCTGAGTCTACTGTGGATGATGCAGAGTCCACTGCAGACTGCTTGGGGGTATCCGAGCTGTCGCTACCGCTGCGGTTGATGCGCTCGACGCTGTTGCTGTCATCCATTTGTTGAGTGCTATCCCCAAATTTGACGCTGCGCTGCCTTCCCAAAAGCTCCACCTTGGGGGCGGTATTGAAATCACCTTTGTCCTGTGGCTCGGGCTGCTGCTGATGGGCACTGGGTTCTTCGGGGGGCCCCCCGTGGGGGCCCCCTTCCCCGTCTGTGTTTTCCATTCCGGCAGGCAAAAGCCTTCTTGCTGCACGGAATGCGATGCAGCAAGATCAGCAGCAGTTTTCGCTCCCGGTGCTGCAATGCGTGAGGATGCCTCAAGGCGGCGTAGGGTCGCTGGATTGAGGTGCCTCGAGGGCGTCTCACAGGTCTTCGAAATCGATCGCCTCTTGTTGCCTCTTTCTCTCATATAAGAGATAACGGACAAATTGAGGTGTTCTGCATCGCTCAACTCTTCGTGCAAAGTGCCAGTGCGCCCCATGCCAACTCGAACGCACAGGGCCACATGCAGCAGCACGTGCAGCACAAGCAACAGCGCTGCTAACGTCCGAGAGTACAGAAACCGCCAGGATACCATACACAATCCCCTTTCATCTGCGCAAAAAGACTTTTGCGGTAAATTTAGCTGGTTCAAGTACCCAAGGAGTTCTCGTAGGGGGAAAGCATCTTGCACTACACCACGGGCCACACCACTGGTTACGGGGCGTATGCGAGAGCTTCAGTGTGTGATCGTTTCTGCTTCGCTGACAAAAGGGGGCCGTGCACTGCCTTTAAGGCAGCCATGTGCGGGATTTTGCCCCACATGCATTCACTACACGCAAAGGGGGCCTCTAATCTACAGTCACTGTAGCACGGGGTGCCAGGAAGTTCCCGAAGCAAAGCTTTAGGCAGTAGGGAGCGTGACAGATTGGCAGCAAGGGACTCATCTTTAGTATGCACACGCAAGTTCAAGTGAAATTAGACTCCAACCATTCTATATGCCGGGAAACCCGAGAATATCCCTGACGAGGATGGTCTTGTTGTAGCACGAGCTTCGCAATTTCAAGCCGCTGCGCACAAAGTGTGGTGGTTTCTTTGTAGACGTTGCTGTGAAACACAGCCTTTCAAGACAAGGGAAGGTATATACGGGCTCTTGTACCCGCCTCTGCCGCCAAGAATCTACCTGCCCTTTTCGCTGGGATTGCGGAAACACGAGCACGTGGATGATGATCCTTAGCTAGCTGGATGCATACACTGTTGCACCCTTAGAATCCTCTGGTGGCAGCCCTCTCACCTTGTTTAATGCCCTAGAGCACTAGCACACAACTAGATCTGTCAGTGCTGATAACATCCCTCGCTGAGCCTATCGCGCAAGTCCATGACGAAGTGGACCAAGGCACTGATTGTAGCACGCTTGGCAACTCTAAAGCATCCTTTACTACAGTACTCGGGCTCTGTTACGAACTAGAAAAGAATTGGCAAATTGGCTGGTGCGCCTAGCGGCTAGCCACTATGCATTTCTGTGGTGTCTTGTTGAAGAGCGTCAACATGTGCTTTTGTCTCACTGCCACTGAGACTGTAGCACCTTTGGGGTTACTCTGTCACGAGGACACACTATTGCTCGAGCGAGTGCGACAGCGTCGCTGCAGTGTTATATCGCTTTGAAGGAAATAATTCAAAACTGTTACCCGGAGTGCCCGCTCGACTAGCAGTGGTGATGGGGAACAGCAGCCGAAGTAACAAGTTGCATTGCGTCGTTTGAATATACGTGTAGGGGATTGCAGTGCCGACACGCCTACAGTGATAGCCTTTTTACACCAGACTTACTCACTAGAGGCCAAGAGACAATCATTCTACACAAAGTCTCGATGGCGCTGCCACCAGCCCTTGCTGGAGAGCAATAGTACATTTTGTTACGCCGGTCGATATGAGTTACCTAAGAAGGAGCAGAGAATGGGGGAAGATCTGTCGCTTCCTTAGCGCTGGCATGCACTGGCCATGAGGATAGAAGGGTCATGTGCCTGTAGGGTAACCCTTGCTGCAAAGACCCTGCCTGAACTGCAGCAAAGCCTGAAAGCCTTCCAAGGCCTTCTGGCAAGGACGTGCGTCTAATATTAGGGACTAGTGGTGTACATGCACCGAATTCATCCGAATGAAAAGAGTATCTGTGAAATCAGTCACCTCTATTGTCTGCAAGGGTAGATGAACCTCACGGAAGGCGCTGTAAAGACAGTGCTCGTCTTTGTTCTAGTTGTGATGAAATAGTGTCTGCCTTGCAGGCTGAGCTGAAGCATGCTCTTAAGGCTGGCGTTTCTGCGATGCCGCAGCCTCATCAGGCTTCCAAGCGATGACATGCTATCATGCATGCCCAGCAGGGTCTGGATGCTTGATGTTTCCTCTGCTGGCTTGCATTTTTTTGTTCGTTTACCGATTGCTGCAGTTTTGAGGGGCAGGAGCAGACATGTGGCCAGGTGCACCCTAGGCCTTGTGGGAAACCGGGATGGTGATTTCCTGTATGATTTTGCGGCGCAGTGATCAAACGACAGCAATGCCACCTTTGTAGATAGTGGGCGAAACGCAACTACCTTTTCTGTACTCCGCGCAAAAACGCAAAGTTCACCGCCAAGTCCAGAGCTGCATCATGTAGAAGCTGCCAAGAACCACTGGCGTGCTGATTCGCCTAGTGCACTTCCAGCTTTACAATGAACTCCGCATCCATGCCACTTTTAGTTCCAGTGAAGAAAAGTGCACGCGCTGGCGCCTTGAGATCACTCTCCCTAAGTGGCCAGCCAACACCTGAATAACCAACCAAGAAAAACTGGGCAGCTTTCCTTGATGCACGATCCGGTCTTAGCGCCACTGAAGGACGTCTAGTGCCATATGTTAATCTCTAGGCTCACTCAGCCTGATGATTTCGTTTCATTCTAAAAAATGCAGAGGCCTTTCTTTCCCTGCCGACAGCCCTTGTGAAGACGTCTCATTTATGGTGCATGCACAACTCGCGTGTGATAAAAATCACCGGCCACAGTTCGCTACTTTTCCGCCCAACCGGTTACCTCCTCAACAGAACCAAGCGCAGCAAAAGGCCCCGACGACAGGCAAATACACTGTAGTGAAAGGAAAAAAGTAGATTCTGTTTCCTGTGCAGCTAGCTTGGTAGCCACTCCCACGACGAGGCTCGCTTCAGCTCCTCATCAGGATCCTTGGCAGAGCGGCCGCGAGCCGCCAACACCACACACTAGAATATCGCCGCATTCGATCCTGTCTACTGCAGGGGGATCGGCATTATGCTTACGCAAAGATATACGCGGGCACCCTCTAGCATAGTTCTGGGGTAGAGGGTCTCCGTCACTTGCTGTGCAGGCCCACTTCCAGGATTTAATGGCTGGTGGAACTGATGGCCTTCTCAATTAGACAACATTAGTGTCCCCTGAAAGCCATCGGTGCCCCCAACTCTCAACCCAATTGTTCAGCCGTTTGGAGGACTGCTTCCTGTTGGAGGGGGGGAACAGGCGAGGGAATGACAGGCATGGGTAGACCACCTTAGGGCTCTCCCCGCACTGCATTCCGATAAAAAAATCTAACGCAAGCCACACCTGTGTGCGAACTCTCCGTGATTTTCCTACAAGCTGCGGGTGCCTCATCTCTGCCTCTCCTTCGAAGCCCGTCCCGTATGCCATCAGCCAAGCCAACGCCACTTCCCACAACACTGCATACAACTCCAGTGTGTGGACAGCCACTATGCAAAGCGCCAGAAGCCTCGAACGTGAGGTGTGCACAGAAGGGCTGAACAAATTGACTAGGGATGACGGCACTACGTCACAGTGGGGTGCTGCAAAGCACGCACCAGCCAGGTCGATACCACCAAGGCTTGTTCCCTACACTTTCAGCCCCTCGCCTGCTTCTAATACGCAGGATCTGTGCTCGTTCTGGCTCTGACCGTGCAGCTTTTCGGAAGGACTCAATTAGCCAGTTAGAGTGAATCAAACCACAGATAAAATGACAAGCACGGAGAGGAGGACTAAGGGCACTTAGACACCTGAGGAAATACCGGACGCCCTAGATGCATCCTGAGAAAAAACGGTATATATACTACCGGGTTGCCGCTGCCACAGGTGCACTCTTCTGCTGCAAATGTATTTCAAGGCCCTGGTAGTGCCTTAAAGCGGCTGTCGCTGTGTGAGGGGCGGCAGCTCAGCAGGAGCACGAAGAGGATTCCGTCTTGGCTCCTTCTGCATAGGGGGATAGAGCAAAAGTCACAAAGCTGGTTTTTACCGTGGGTATACAGTTGAGAGTCTTACTGGGGAAACGAAAGAACCGCCCACATCTCTTCTTCATGAAGGATGGCGTAGGGGCATAGGCACACCAGAGGACAGATATATTCGCGTGTAGAAGCATGCGAAACACACTTGCAAGGGGCGAAGATAGGGAGCCTCTATGTATATCTACGGCATTCAGGCCCAGAGTGAGGCAGGCAAGGAGGCGGCAAATACCTATAAAAGTAAATAAATAAATAAATATATATATATTTATATATATGTAGATATTTGCCGAGAGTCTGCCCAGCAGCACAAGCCTCACCATCAGCAAGCTGAGTGCCAGTCGCCCGTAAGCCCGCCGCCATCGCATTGGCATCTATGAGGCCTGAGCAGAGACACAAGAAAAGTCGCAAAGGCCCCCTATGTGAGGCGGAAGGGTGAAGCAGCAGGGGCTGACACCCATCGTTTTTGGTTTTTCTCAAGCGACAGGGCACCCGCAAAGCTGTCGCACCATCTTCGATCTTGCTGAGAATGAGGCGCGCGACGCGAACAAAGACATCAGAGACACCCTCCCCTGTGAGTGCGCTTGTTTCCAAGAAGAGGACGTCTGAGGAGTGCCACAAGCAAAAAAGCCCAACCCCGTGCAGCAGACAGCCGGCGAAATGTGTAAGGGCAAAAGAAAAACGACACAGCTACTGTTCGGATAGGCCCTTCCCCCCCCCCGCTTCCCGCGCATTTTAAGGAGCACCACCTCATAAAGAGACAGCGCGGCAAAGTAGGCTGCGGATCCCTTGGGGAAAAGCAGAAAGAGGTTCTAGCACAGCTTGCAGAGAGGTGCTGATAGCAGGAGATAAGGGCGTCTCCAGGTAAAGGGAAATGCGGTTACAGCGATACCGTTTTCTTGTGCAAAACGCGAAGCCTCCAGGAAGGTCACAGCCCTCTTTTCCCTGACATCGATCTTGTTGCCTGGGCAAAAGCACCAAGAGCACCGGTCGATAAAGACAGCAGCAAAGGTGGCTCTCTCTGTCTCTCTCTCGCAGAGACTTGGCAGAAGGGTTGGTACGAGGAGGCACTGCCTCACGAGAGCGAAACTAGCATTGCAAGGCAGCAGAGCCTTTACGGCAGGCAGCACACACAAGAAATGAGGCGTGGGGGTGCTGGCGTGGAAAAACAGTAAGGACGAGGCAACTTGAGGCACCGAGAGGCGACATGGACGTGACGCAACGCACCAACAATGGCGATAGAGATATCCGCGCGAGCCAAAGAACGAGCATCCGCCAGCCAATTAATCAAGTGATTATACGATTCGCGACTGAGCCAACACCACATTGAGCGCAGCTCCGGCAGAATCTGCAAGAGGCGTGACATCGGGAGAGCACGCCACACAGTGCAGCGCGAGAGGGGGGAAGGGGCCTCGATCAGCAATGCCTTTTGTTGCTGCGCTGCTTGAGCAGGCAGTTGTAACTTTTCTTGTAGGAGTGCAGCAGCAGTCCTACAAGGCGCTTAACAGCGGGTGAACGCACAGACGGCAGCGGCCACTTGAGCTCCCAGCACGCCTGCGCTTCTTTTCCCTCCCCCCGCTTTCCTCTCGCCTCTCCTCAGCGGAGACACCAGGAGCGCGTTTGCTTACTTGGATATATCGTACACGAGGAGAGCTCCTGCTGCTCCCCGATAGTAGCTGCGCGTAACAGATCTGTACCTCTCCTGCCCGGCTGTATCCCAAATTTGCAGCTTGATCCTCCGTCCGCCGATGCTGATGACTTTTGAGGCAAACTCTACGCCAATAGTGTGGCTGGCACCCTTGCGGACTGCGCGCAGACGCATGCACAGACTCGCACGATGCAGTCCCCTCGGCAGCCATACTGCCGCAGCGCTGTTGCCGCTGCTGAAGGGATGTCAGAGTTGGTGTTTTAACCGGAGGAGCAAAAAGGCGCGGTGAGGCCGCATGCATGCACAAGTGCTAGCTAAGACTCATCAGTGCCCGCAGGGGTGAGGCTTCCGTACATTTGTTTTCAATGAACTGATGCAACAAACACGACTTTCCCGCCCCGGCATCTCCAATAATGATAAACTTAAAGAGGTAGTCGTGCTGCTCCTTTCCCTGCAAACGCAGCAGCAGCACAGAACACACGCGAAAGGCCAAGTGTCTTAGCGTTCTACTGCACACTGCAGGGGTGCAGCAAGAGCTCTAAGAGGCCTACGCCTCGCATAGACAGCAGGCGACCAGCGCCTGCTGTGTATGCTGCTGCTGGTGCAAGAGCTGCTATTGGCACAAAGGCACTGCGCAACAGGTGGAGGCAACATCCGGGGAAGGAGACACGGCACAGAGAGGCTGGGGTCAGCTACCGGAAGAGGAGAAGATAGTGGTGGGTGGGAACTGTGAGAAAGGCTTTATACAGCTAGGGAGGAGACAGAGAGGAAGAACAGACGACGAAAGCGGATGCAGACAGAGAGTTGGCGCAGCATGAAGGACAGACGAGGCACTACGGCACTCAAGAGCTCGAACGGAGGCAGGAGACAATGGCGGTGAGTCGCGAAGCAGGGAAAATGTGTTTTTGTGCAAGACAGCCTTCTTTCTGATAGACATTGAAACAGCGCTCACCGCAGGCGCTGCCATTGTCACTGTACAGCAGGGAGTAAGCACCTGAGAAGGAGTTTGCACACAGACACACGTAGACACGCAATACATCATCATAACGAAGCTCCCTCCTCGTGCAGTGCGAAAAAAGGCGCCGAGTGAACTCGAATTAATGGCTTGGGCCCTGACAAAAGGAGCTAGAGGCTAGCAGGAGTAGTTTCCAGCGTGCGTCGTGGTACAGCCCAAGCAGCTAATTCTTCCGTCAGCCAAGAAGAGGACTACCGCTGTGTCAGGGAAGGAGAAGGGAGTGGAAGGAAAGGGGCATGTCTGGTGCTCAAGGGCTGTTTTCACGCGCCTCCTGCTCAGCAGCAGGACACATCAATGATGCATGGCTTGCTTTTTGTGGAATCGTGCTCTTCGTATCGCTGCTGGTGCTGCGGTCGCATAAGCCTGTGACACTTCTTACTGGGTGCGCCGGAAGGAAGAAGCGTCAAGACTTCTGTTCGTTTGCTGCCATTGAAACAAAGCCTGAAGCGACCGCTGAGCGGTTCGTGCGGCGCTGCCAGCCGATGCAGAAAAAGATGTAGCGTATTTTCAGCAACTCCCGGCACGCGTAGGAATAGAGGCGCTCCGCAGTGTATGGCTATCGCAGCCACAAGAACCGAGGCTTCCCTAATATTTTTGCTTTTAATCAGTGCAGCTTATGGCAGCCGCTGTTGTTGCTAGTGAATCCAGTAATTTGGACCGGGAGGGTGGGAGGCCTGGCACGCGGCTGACGCCTTCCTAAACCACAACGCCGCATGCGAGGAATGCTACACGGCTTCAAAGCAGTTTTAACGACTGTCGTTGTTGCTGCTGCTGCTGTCATTAAAGGTACTGTAGTTGCGAACGCGCTCGAGCAGTGTCGTCCTGCTGCCTTTGCTGCTGCTGGTGTTGCACCGGCAGCGGCGGCTCGGGAGCAGCGGCAGCTGCAGCAACAACGGTGGCGGTTCTGTAGCAGCGCGGCAAGCCCTTCAAGAGGTCTGAACTGCAAATTTTCATCCTTTGTACTTCTGTTGATGATTTACTCTTGAGGATCGTGCAAGACACGCGGATACCTGCTGCTGCTGCTGCTGCCGTTGCTGCTGCTGAGGCGGCTGCGGCGACACCTGGCTGACTCGCGGTGATTCTCACACGCGTGCGTTTCCTGCAGTCTGCGTGTCCGTACACAAGGCCAGGCTGTTTCTCTTTTGCAGATTCGTGCGCCTCTAGAAAAAGCTGCGGACCAAACCATCCCTCTGGAGGCGCAGCGTTACTACAAGCACAGCAGCCCTGCCTGGGAGCAACAGCAGGAGCCGCAGCTCTGAAGTTTTCTGCTGCATTGAGCCACACGTGCGGCTGCAAAGGCAGCGACTACGACACACGGTCTCCTGCGGGAACCGACTAGGGCAGCAGATTTGCCGCGCTGCAGCGTACAAGGGGTGCTGCACGGTGCTACCCAAATTTCTCCCGCCGAAACTGCTCTTGCCTGTGTTAGGGCTGCCAAGACACCGTAGAGGCAGCAGTTGCTTCTTGAGAAGCAGTGGCAGATGCTCATGCAGTGCTGAGGGCTCTGCAGTGTCTATACAGCGGAGGTCCCTCGCGCATTGCAGCAGCAGCAGCACCCACAGCCGCCATGGCACAGCCACAACAAGGCAGTGAGGTGTACGACCACCTCTACAAGATCATTCTGGTGGGAGACGCAACCGTGGGAAAGACCCACTTGCTCTCTCGATACACCAGAGGGACGTTGCCGAAAACACCCAAAGCAACAATCGGCGTCGAGTTCGCCACGCGAACGGTTCCACTCGCCGTTGGAGGGACTGTCAAGGCACAGGTGCGACCTTTAAAGAGTGGCTGCCTTAGCGGCACAAGCTTTTGGGGTGGGGTAGTTGCAACTGTTTCTTCCTATGAGAAAACGCTAGAAGCAGTGCGCGTTCCTGCGCGGCGTTGTTGCAGATATGGGATACAGCAGGGCAGGAGCGCTACAGAAGCATCACCTCCGCTCACTACCGACGGGCAGTTGGAGCTCTCTTGGTATATGATGTAACACGCAAGAAAAGCTTTTTGAACGCCAGCAAGTGGCTGGAGGAGCTCAGACAGAATGCTGAGCCGGATATTGTGGTCATGATGGTTGGCAACAAGGTCGATCTCTGCGAGAAGGACCCTTCCCTTAGAGAGGTGACTGCTTTTATTCCCCCTCAGAATCTGTACCCATGCACAGAAGCTTCTTTCTTTCGGCGCATGACACTGCACTCCTGTGGGCAGCGAGCAAGTCTCAGCTACCTGCCGAACCCTGGAGGGTGTACTGGCACCCCTACCCAGGCAGCTAACCCTATTACAAACAGTCTGGCTAAATCTTCTGTGTGCTTGAGGGCAAAGAGAAACCTACATGGTGGTCCTTCTTGTGGTGTCGGTTCTTCTGTACCTGGGTGCAGGTGCCATATGAAGTAGCCGCTCGCTTTGCCCAAAGCAACGGCCTCTTTTTCAGCGAGGCCTCTGCTGTTACCTCTCTAAATGTGAAATTGGTGTTTGAGCATCTTCTCCAGGAGATTTACAACCAACGGGCTGAAGGGCGTGCGTCCGAAGCACCAGCATCACCTGTTTCCCTCAGGGAAGGAGGCGTCCAGCTAGCTAGTAACCCTCACTATCCCACGCAACAAACGCAGCAAGGGGGGTGCTGCAGGGGGTAATACTCGGCAGCAACAGCGCAGCTGCAGCAGCGGAAGCAGCTGCAGCTGCGCTTTGATGGGCGCTGCGTTACTCAAGATACGGGAGATCCGAAAATCTCCAAAATGGCACAAAGGGCCTACTCTCCCCCAGTCCAGAGATTGTTGCTCCTGTGGGGTCGGAGGATTCTTCCTTTCGTCCATTTGTTTTCTAAGGGCTTAGGGAACCCTACAGCAGCCCAGGCGCTGCTGCTGCTAATGCAGGTGTCTACAGAAAGTCTTACTGCTAGTTTAGGGGGGTCCTATGCTGTTGCTTACTACCCCCGTTTGCTGCTCTTCGGCAGCGAGCAACAGTGGCGGAAGCAGCTGGTCTTTTAGGCTTCCTGCTACGATCGGGGTGAACGTTCACCGTAATGGGCTGCGCTACTGTGCCAATCCAGACTATGACGCCGAGAAGCGCTTCTCACCGCACTAGCTCTAGCGGCAGTGTTTTAACGCAAGGGCAACAGGAGTGAACACGGCGCAGTCAGAGTGGACTGGTCGGTCTGCTACACCCCTATTCTGTCAGACACGGTACAGATTGAGGCTTCTGATGCTCCAATACCTCGAGTGTCACGGATGAAGACACACGGAAATACTGTGATCGTGAACTGAGGGGAACGTGGGGGAGCCCTGAGTTTTGTGAGAAGGGCAGCAGGAGTGAGCACGGCGCAGTCAGAGTGGTCTCGTGAGACTGCTACGCCTCTATTTTGTCAGACACGGTACAGGTTGAGGCTTCTGTCGCTCCAGTAGTTGATGGAGGACGGATATCGACACGGAAGTATTCTAACAATGAAGTAAGGCGAACGTTGGGGCCAATAGGCGACAGGGGCGTAGTGAGCCAAAAGGCAGTCAAAGAACGCAATCGACTGTTTCACAGGGCTGTCCAAATGCAGTGAAATGCTAGAAATTAAGTGCGAACTATACATTTTTCTATGTTTTAATAGCAAGGCAAAGCGGGGTTGTTGACGCGGACGTAGGCGCCTCATTTATGCTGGGGTGCCGGCGGAACGGATAGTGAAAAGGGACCACCGATAGCCGTATGAGCGACACAAGGTATCCGCAGAGCCTGTAATATGCGAGAAAACAGCATTCTTGCAGCGGCGGGTAGCGCGCGCAATGTCAGGTAGGTTCGGAGTCGGTGAGCGATAGGGAGACGAGACATCCACGGGGGTACCCGCGTTGGAAGTATACGAAGGCCTGAGTATAAAGACTGTAGGAATTCGTGATTTGGTGCGAATACGATACCAAGGCAAAGCGAAATTGGTTTATTTAAAAGAAGTCACAGGAAACGAAGGGCCAGACTCTGAGGCTGCAGCGAGAAGGATAGACAGCGCTCGGTGCGGAAGCACCAGGAGCTGCTGCTGCTGCTGCTCGTGCTGCCATCGCAGCAGCAGCAGCTCAGCGGATTCGGCTGGAAAAGGCCTGGTATCAGGTCGACTGTGTCTCAAGCCAGTTCCTCCTGTACGAAAAGCCATCCTTTTGCATACCCTAGCCGACAGTACCGGCTACAACAACCCCACCCTTCACTGACACCGCTCTTTATTCGTATTTTTGGTGTTCATAGACATCTCGCAGGGATTCCAAGGGCACCAGGAGGCGCTGCAACATTGATAGGTGCGCAGCAGCGCCCAGTGCCAAGTTCGAGACTTCCGGTGACGCATCGGTATCCAGGTGTCTCAGGTAGTGTGCAGAAGGCCGAGCAAGAGCAGCTGCAGCGACACCCCCACAACAAAGAGGGAGGAGCGAGCGCAGTGCGCGAAGTCACAGCCAGCTCGGGGGGAGCAGCAATTGCGGCGAGCTGTGGCTTCCAGCTTCCTGCGGCAGGCCCTATAGCCGACCGCGGCGAGTGGCGAGAGACTCACCCCCTCTCCCCAGTGTTGCTGGGGAGAGGGGCCCTCAAAGGGGGCCCCTCCTGCTTTTCTCACGCAGCCTCGCGCGCCGCGCCACCTCAGAGCAGCAGCAGTGGCGAGTGCGAGGGCGTCGACTGCATTTGAGCCGGGAGTATCAACTGCGCGCTTTGGGAATGCGGGGGATGGCGAGTTCTCGCATCGGCTTGTGCATGCATTCCTCTGTCTATTTGAGCACTTTTCTAGCAACGACGCAGCGCCACTGGCGGCGAGAGCGGCTCCAGAAGTAAAGCCCTTGGCAGCCAGCAGGCCGAAAGCAGCAGCAGCAGCAGCAGCAGCAGCAGCAGCAGCAGCTCCTAGGGGGCTGCATGCCCGTACACCTGGCGAGTTGGCGTCTCCTGGTTTTATGCAGCAGCAGCAGCGGTAGCAGCAGCAGCACAGACGCACCAGTGTGTGGATGTGACGCAGAATGCCGTGATGGGGGGCCTGTCTTACAGTGCTGTGTTGCTGCGTAGTTTTGTTTTTGTGTTGTTGCACCTGTTATTGACATCCGAGGTTCCGCGACGGCTGCAGCAGCAGCAGCAGCGGTAACAACAGCAATAACAGCAGCAACAAAAGGGGTCGCAGCCAATGGCTGCACAGCCCACAGGTACTCCGATGGTGATGGAGGAAGCGGATTCTCGCGAATGCGTGGTGGGAGTCTGCGCGTTGCCGTTCAAGAGAGAGGCGAGAGACGGAGAGCAGGAGGAAGAGCAACAGCAGCAGGAGGAGAAAGAGCAGCAGCAACAGCAGCAGCTGGAGGAGAAAGAGCAGCAGCAACAGGAGCAACAGCAGCAGGAGCAACAGCAGCAGGAGCAACCCGTGTTGCTGCTGCAGCGAGTCTCCACCAGCAGCCGCCGTCCAGAAGAGAAGGCTCCCTCTCCTGCTGCTCCTTCTTCCTCTATTCCATCGATATCTGTCATAAGTACACCGTCAGAAGCAGCAGCCTCAGCAGCAGCAGCAGCCTCAGCATCCGCCAATACTGAGGGGCCCTTGCTGCAGTGGTTCCCCGGATTTGATCTGCCCATTGGACTCAAAGGTCGTGCCATTTTGAGGCGCGTTCTTAACCAGCGGCGTTCGCTCGACACTGCGCGATGTGTGAGTGCTGCTTTTTTTCCGTTTAAGGGCTGTTTCTGAACCGTATGAAGTTGCCTATGCCCCCGCAGCTGTCCAAGCGTGTGCATGCATGCCCATCTCTCGCTTTCTGCGCTTTCTGCTGCTTCTCGCGCCACCCGCCTTTCCCACCGGAAAGAGCGGCAGTGTCTGCTGTCTGCCGTCTGCCGCCTGCTGCCTGCCGCCTGCCGCCTGCTGCTCCGCATCTGCGCATCTGCGACCACCGCGGGATGCGCCGCCACGGTGTGCTTGCTGTTTTTGCGATTTCTGCAGAAGCAGATTCTGTCGGAGCACGGGATTGTCTTAGGACGTGGGGTTCCTGGCCATACGACGAACTGGGGGGGGTTGACGGTGAAGGAGCTGCTTCACGCAGCGCATCTCCTCGGGTGCTGGCGTCAAGTGGAGGAGCTGTGTCTCTCTTTCTGTTGCAGCAACGGCTTGAAAATCGAGTGGGTGAGGGAGCTAAGGGCGAGAGGTCCCCATCAGGTGACCTTAGCCAACCTTCTGCAGATGAAAAGAAACGCTGCCGCGGAAGCTCGCAGGAAGCGGCAGCAGCAGCCTTCCGCGCCAGCAGCGGCGGCGGCTGCGTCAGCAGAAGGCGCAGCAGCGCTGGCAGCTTCTCCCGCGGAGGCTGTGGGAGGTTCGGGGGCTTTATCCGAAGACAACACCTCTTCTGTGACAGGTGCCGCTGCCGCCGCTTCCTCCTCCGCTCGAAAAGCAGCAGCTGAGGAAGCGGCAGGAGCAGAAAGCAAAGGGACCGTCGTCGGGGGGGGGCGGCGGGGAGCAGCGGCGCTGTTGAGACAGCAGACTCCTGAAATTAAGGCCAAACGGCACTATCCGAGGCTTCGGAAGGGGCGAGGAGAGCTCCAGCAGCACAAAGGGAGTGGTGGTGGCTCTGCAGCAGGAACTGCACTCGCGACAGCAGATGCCTGCTTCTCCACATCCGTCTCGACTCTCTCCTCGCCTCCCCCGGATGCGCGCTCTGCCTTCGGAGCCTCTCCTCCTGGCCCTTCGCAGAGCCAGCGACCCCCTTCTCAGCTCCAACTAGAGCAACAGAGACTCCTCCCACCTAAGACAGGGCCGGAGCAGACGGATCTGTTGGACTGCGCGTTCCGAGCGGCAGACTCCTGCGGAGCGCTTTCCTACGACGCCGCTCTGGAGCCTCTGCAGCCTCCATCCCCTCCCCCCTCGTGTTCTCCCGCAGAAGCCAGGAGCCGAGCAGCCAGCAACAAGCGCGGCAGCACCGGCAGACGGCAGCAGCAGCAGCTGCATCGCCAGCAGCCGCAGAGGTCGCTCTTTGGGCTGCAGACAGCGCCTCCTCGTTCTCCCCGCAGCAGCGCTGCTCTTGCCGCCGCTGCAGAGGGGGTGCCCATCTTCTCGCCAGATCCTTCCCTTTGGCCTCACGCCTTCGAGACTGCCAAGTGTAAAAACACCGTCGAGAGACCTCTGCTGCACGGGATCCATGCCGACCCCCCCTTCTCCCCCCAACAGTGGTATGCATGCAAGCAGCAGGAGCAACGCCAGGCAACGCTTCCCCGGAGGCTGCACCCCCCCCTATCGAGCCATGCGCCACTCCCAGAGCTGCAGTGGTGCATAGGGCACAGCCCAGCCGATCCTAGCAGCAAGCACTTGACAACAACTGGACGTACACCCAGAGCAGCAACGGCTGCGGAAGCCGTGGCTGCTGCTGCAGCGCAGCAGCTGCAGCTCGAAGACTGCTGCCTCGGTTTGCCGTATGCGTATCATCAGGAGGGTTCCAGCAGCAGCGAGGCGCCAGCAGCCGTTGCAGCCGTCGCGCCAGCAGCTGCTCCGGAGCCTGCAGCCGTGTCCGTTCCTCTCCTGTGCGAGTGGGAGCCGTCAGAAGCTGCCCACGCGCACCCCTTATTGCCTGGCGTGCATGCACAAGAGCAGAAACCGTTCGTGCATTGCCAGCCTCAGCACTGGCTGCCTCATGGCGGCAGTCTCTGCACGGGAAGGAGCCTTGCGAGCTTTGAGGACCTTGGGGTGTTGTCGTCGTCGTCGCCTCCCAAATCCGAAGTGCAAGGGAGTCTCCTTGCACAGCAGCAGCAGCAGCAGCAGCAGCAGCAGCAGCAGCAGCAGCAACAGCAGCAGCAGCAACAGCAGCAGCAGCAGCAGCATCCCCTTTCTTCCTTGCAGCCGGCACAGTCCTTGCTGACGCCATGCCAGCTGCAGCATCAAGCAGGAGGAACGCCTGATAGCACTTGCGATGTGAGTGCTTCCTCTTGGGGGGGGGGGGTATACTGGCCTCCTCCGTGTGGTCGTTCCCCCAACGGCAGCAGCACGAGCGCCTTCTTGGGAAGACATGCAGGAGCCACTTCTCCAGCGCCCTCTGCGAGGCGAGCAGCAGCAGCTCGACATGCCCCTGCTGGCTTCCGCAAAAGACTGCGGAGCAGGTCAGGAGCAGTTTCGGCTGCTGCAGCCGCCGAGCAGCAAGAGCAGCAAGCCCTCCCCCTGGAGATCCCTTCTCTGCAGCAGCTCCTGGCGAGCAGCAGCAGCGACAGTTGCAGTTGCTGCAGTGCCAGCAGTGGAGAGGAGGAGACGCCGCAGTATCCGTCGCATGCGGTGCCTTCCGAAGGCGCCGTCCTCAACTTCGCTGGCAAGCAGCCGCCCCTGCTGCACCAGCCTCTCCAGCCTTCGCAGCAGCAGCTCCATCGGCTTGGCGCCTCCTCGTCTCCAGAATCCGCCCCCCTTTCGTCCACTTCCCTCCGTCTGACAAAGGAGCCATCGCCTGTGGCGCTCGTGGCAACCCCTCCGCATGCAGGCCCCCCTCAGGATGCCTTCCCCGTGAGCGCAACTAGCCTGTACACTCCACCAGCCTTCGCTGCAGCAGCAGCGGCAGCAAGAGGAGGCAGTCTGGCAGCTCCAGCAGAGGGGCATGCGTCAGGAGGCCTCCCTTACGACGGCTGGTGGAGTGGCATGGTAACGCCGCTGCTGCTCTCTCCAGGCAACACGCCCCTTAGAAACATCGCGTGGGGGCACCCAGACGCAGCCGAGACTTTGTGTGGACAAGAAGGCTTCCAGCGGCAGCAGCCTTTGGCTTTTCCCTTGCAGCAGCAACAAGAGGAGGCATCCAGGGGGCGTCTCCGCGTCGTCCACGTGCATGCCACCACGTCAGAGGAGTGGAGACTCCCCAGCAGCAGCAGTCCTCTTCCCCTCCCCAATGGTAATAGCCCCTTCTCCGCAGCAGATGCTGCTGCTGCTGCTGCTGCTGCTGGAGTAGCGGTCTCCTCAGCGGATGCTGCGTCAGACGTTCGGACGGCGTGCTGCTACGCTCCCGAGGTGTCGAATATCCAAGGTTCAGCTGCGTCATGCCTGCAGCAGCAGAACCAGCTCCTGCAGCAGCAGCAGCTGCTGCCGCAGCGGCAACTCTTGCAGCCACGACAAAAACGCAGGCTCAAAGGCAGTGCGGCTCACCAGCAGCTGCACTGCCAGAAGCGCATCCGACACGACAGCGGCAAAAGCAGGAGAATCAACAGTCAGCTGCAGCAGCAGCCGCTGCTGCTGCAGCACGGAATGCCGCAGCTTTTCGCTGCAGGCCAGCAGCAGACGCCGCAGCACATGCAGCAGCAGCGCGCGCCTCCGGAGAAGCCTCAACAGCTCCAGTGCGGCTTTCTGCACCCGCAAGCCAGTGCTGCTCTCCACCAAGCAGCAGCAGGAGGAGGCGTAGTAGGCTGCGGCAGAGGCAGCCGTTTGATGCTCCAGCAAATGGGAGGGATTCCACAGCATGAACACGAGGCCTTCCCAGCTACAGCAGCTGCAGCTTGCTCACCAGAGGCGTACGAGGCAGCGGCAGCAGCCCGAATGCTCTACCACGCCACGCCTTGGCATTTAGACACTCAAGGTACAGCAGCAGCTGCTGCGCAAGCTGCTGCTGCATGCGAGGCCAGTGGCGACACGCGCGATGCGGCTGGGGTGGATCTCCCCAAGCCTCCACAGGGAGCACCTAGATAGTACCCTTAAAAGGGTTCTTAGGGCAACAGGTACCTCGGGAATTACACGAGTACTCGAAGGGAGTGAACTGCCAGCCAGGATCAGCGGCAGCCCTTCATTGCACCAGCGGGAGGAGCTGTAGCAGGCTCCTGTGAGTGGCCTTGCCTTTGTATTTGATAGGTCATCACCTGCTTTTCTCCTCGATGCCGCTTAATTGGATCGCCACGTAGAGCCGGTAAACGGGCTTCCCCTTGGGGGACTATTTAGAGGTCTTTTTAGCCCCCTTGGGCTCCCCTGAAAGGGGTAAGGCAACAGTCGAGCTCCAGCAGAGGGCATCACCAGCCCACCAATGCCACGCCTCGCGCACTGTTGCCGACAGACTGACACGGGACGGCGCTGCTGAAAAGGCGCCTCCTCTGCCCTTCTATGTATTTGTACGAAGCGAAAAAGAGGGTGCACGCTACAGGATCTCTGGGTGGGAGTGTCACAATAAACAGGCCTCGACACATACACACACACACACATACACACAAACACACACATACACACAAACACACACATACACACACATACAAACACATGGAGAGGATATGTATTCGCGTAACTATACACTACACCATATGCAGTTATATATATACCACATATGTAGCTACGTAGAAAAAATATTTCAAGGGAGGCCCGAGTGAAAATGGAGTGAAGCGGCGTAAATTGATACTTCGTGGAGTAGGGACATGTTGCCGATCCACAAGGATCACACTATTCGTAGCCTTGGGCTTTTTTCTGAAGTTTCCATGAGGGCACACTCAATAATCGCAGTGCGTGTCAGCCAGGAAAGCTTCTTCTCCCCACGAGGTCAACTTAAGCCAGACTGCCTGCCCCGATCGTTTGGGAGGGGCCGGTGCAGCTTAGCCGGATAATCGGTATTTGTCGGAAAGAGGGTGCGCTCCAGTGATCTGAGGCCATGTGGGGACAGTGTAGTTCTTTCTTTGTTCAGGTAACGTTGATGGAATAGAAAAAGCGAGCTCAATTGCTGAATATGGTGCCATGGCATCGCATGTCCACATAGTCCAGAAAGGCCTGATCTCTGCAACCGTGCAGGCGAGCGCAACAAGGTCCCCAGTTAGGGAAGAGAAACCCTTCGGAGTACTACGAAGGAACGTGGATATTTTGTATCTTAGAATTCAATGGCATGCAGCTGGTAACGCGCCGGTGCAATGCAGTTAAAGAGTTACCCAGAACATCATCCCCCAGACTCCCTTGATCCCTGGGGCTGCTGTTGGTGCTCGGCTGTGCAATCCAGGATTCGCCGCTTCTACAACACATGCAGCGAAGGCTGGCGCATTCAAAAAAAAAGATCTTTGAAAAAACCAATTTCAATGTTTGCGGCAGGTGTTCGCGCCGCAACGATTTCTCTTTGCGTCGCTGAGCTCACTTCCCAGGGTCACCTGGGTGCGGGGCGTTCAGTCCCCCTAGAGGCCGTTTAGGCAAAGCGAGATCTCCTCTTTCCTGTCCTTTTCCCTTGTCAGAAACTTGGATCTTTCAGCTGGAATCGGCCAGCGCGTTGCTTATATAGAGGACGCTTTTTGTCTCATGCGAAGGAGGTCACCCGACGCTGAGGCCAAGGGTAGCGGCTCAGCGGGGGTTGCCTCAGGTGGTTACGCAGTTGCAGCTTTTCGGGGTGCTGCGACTCTCTGCTGACTAGACCTGCAGCAACAGAGTCATTTCTTTGCTGCGCCCTTCATTTGGCCTCTTCTCCCCTCCTAGGTCTCCCCTGTGCATCCACGAAGGCTCCCCCCAGGTTCCAGCCTGCGCCTCGAGTTTGACCGCCCTCTTCACGAGCCTCGAGGATGGCTATACGACGCAGAATTTGGAGTTCTCCGGATCCCCCCGGCTCTTCGGGAAAACCCTCGGAAGCGGAAGGCTCAGCGCTCCCAGAGGCCCCCCAAGATGTACACGTTCCCGGATCTCCTGACGGCTCACACTCCGCGTCTGTTCCTCCATTGCTGCCTGCGCTTAAACGGGGTAGCTCCGTGGGGGATCACGGAGGGTCTTGGCTGCTCCCCCTTCACGTGCGTCACAGGGCGAGCTTCTGCTGCTGGGGGTCCAGATGCTGCACCGGTTGCTACATTGGCTGCAGCGTAGGGGTGCCTCCGCGAAGATGCCCTGACGCGCTTGCTTACCTCTCTGCGTTTGAGCTGCATGTGCATGTGTGTGTGCAGCAGGCAGTAGCTGCTGCAGAGGGCCTTCCTACACCAGCAGGGTCGCCTACGGGGCCCCTTCTGGGGCGGCTACCAGCGCTACCGGAAGGAGACGGTTCTAAGGCCTTGTATTATGGCGTACTGCCGGCGACTATGGACGCCTTAGGAAGCTCCTCACGAGCAGGGGTGGAGGGGGGGGGGCAGCAACAGAGTTTCCTTCGCGTGTCCAAGCGGCTCAGGCGCGGTGCTGGTGATACTGCGGCTGCTGCAGCGGATCCCCATACCAGCCCTCGTCGCTTTCCCCGTGTCTTGGGTCGTACGGGCAAGAGTCAGCGTGCAGCAGCAACGCCAGGCCTTCCCCCAGGCAACACGGCAGCTGCTGGCGCAAACAGCGCGCATACAGCTGCAGTGGAAGGCGCCGCTGTGGCTCTGGAGGAGGCGGCCCCTCAAACAACCGCGAAAGCCGTTGCTGCTCCCGACGCACAGCGAGCCAGTAAGACTCAGCCTCTCGTGAAGGCCACCCAAGGCGTCAGACACCCGGTGCAGTCAGAGATGGAGGCAGCAGCAGCGTCGGGAGCTGAGCCGCAGCAGGATTCTCGCTTCTCCCGAAGGGCAGTTGCGAGTGGAGGGCCATGCGGTGAAAGGGGCCCTAGGGGGCCCCCCCAGAATTCAGGGGATCTGGAGAGTCCTGACTCCTCCCCAGCTGCCAATCTACACTATAACCCCTCCGCTTCAACAAAAACCTCATGGCACACTATCTTCAGGTCCATCTTCCCTTCTCGGAAAAGTGCGTCCAAACAGCACCAATATCTGCAACAGCAGCAGCGAGAGCAGCAGCAGGAGCAGCAGCAGGAGCTGGAGCATCAGCTGGAGCAGAACCAGCAGGAGCAGCACCAGCAGGAGCAGCACACAGCGGACGCAGCTGATTTGCATGAGGAGTCGTGCAGAGCCATGCTGAGTGACTCCAAACACCCACCTTCAGGCCCTCCAGAGCCTGTGTTTGAAGGAAACGCGGCAAGCCCCTGTGGGCGTACATCAGAAGAAGCGCTAGCGGCAGCTTGCTGCCACAACAGCAGCGACAGCTGCCGCTTATGTGAAGGCGTTCCTGCGCGTGAGATCGACGCAGCCGGCAATATCGAAAAGCTTCACAGCCCCATGGGCTCTGCCACATCCACAAGGCGGTTTCGAAGATTCCATAAACACTCCGAAGAGTCGCCAAAAAAAGATGCAGGACTTGTTCATCAAAGCCAAGAGCCGCCGCAATACAGATGTCAACAGAACGCTTCTTCTCCGGCCGATACGCAGCCAAACGATGCCCATGAGCCGCCTGCACGATCAACGCAGGACCTCGAGCAGCAGCAGCAGCAAGAGCAACAGCACTCCAAGCCATCCAGTAGTGAGCGGAGGCGCCTCCCTACGGAGTCAGCCTCCTTTGTCGCGCTGTCCACTAGCAGCAACAGCACGTCGAGCAAGCAGAGAGAGACGGGGAGCCAAAGGCCACGGGAGAAGACGCAAGCCGAGGCTCAGCGACAGGATGTGCGGGGTGTCACCAGGGTCCTACGCCTTCCCGCGAAGCCCTTTAACCACCATCACCACCATCACCACCATCGTTCCCCCCGCCAGCAGCCACAGCACCACGCACAGAAGCAGCGAGAGCCGCAGCAGCAGAGGCTCTCGCGCTTCACAGACGATGCAAACGGCCTGCGGGAGAGCCGCTCGAGGCACTCCTTGACCCAGCCTTGCACAAACAGCCTTCTATGGGAAGAAGCCACGATTAGACATCCTGAGCAGCACCCACGGTATGGTGGCAAAGAAGCTAGCACGCTACTGCCCGAGGCTTCTCCTCCTTTTCTGCCTTACGGACACCCAGAGCACGAAGCGCCACAAAATGGCGAGCCGCATGAGCACCAGCCCAAGCAGACGCAACAAGACTGGAGACCTCCAGAAAGTCAGCAGCAGCCAGTGCACTCTCCTCGAATCTCTATGCTGGAAAGACAAGTGTGTCTCGTGAAACGCCATCGAACGTGTCACGAGCAGCGCCGCGACCAGGCCCAGCAACCGCAGCAGGTGCGGGAAAAGCAACAGAGGACAAGCCGCCGAATTTCGGGAGAGCAAGAGAAGCCCTTTGCAGAGGCCTTAGCACGAGATGCTCCGCCTTTCACGGACGACCTCTGTCTCTCCTTGCCGCAGCGCCAGCTGTTGCCCTCCCCCCCGCAGGAGCACCACCCCTTCCCGGAAGAACGCCAAAAGCAGCAAGCCCACCATCAGCCCCCCTCCAAGGCAACGAAGCAGCCGCAAGAAGAGCTGCAGCAGCAGCTAGTGCAAGAGCAGCAGCAGCAACAACAGCACCTGGATCCGCAGCAGGAGCCCGACCAACAACGAGAGCTGGGCAAGCTGAAGCTCCTGCCGGCAGTTGGACAGAGCAGTCGCTCTGTGACGCTGCATGGCAGCACGCATTCCTCCCCGCGCATGTCGCTCATAGAGCGGCAGTCCCAGCTTATCGCTCGACAAAAGCAAGAGCAAAAGCAGCGACAGCTGAATAAACCACATCCGAGCTGCCAAGGGAGCCAAAGCGGCAGTCCAAGAACCTCCCGTCCTCTCCTGCCCGCCTTCCCGCGAGAGCTGCAGCAGCGGCTAAAGCCGCACGGCGGCCAGACAGTGCAGCAGAGGCAGCAGCAGCAGCAGGAGCAACAGAGGCAGCAGCAGCAACAACAACAGCAACAGAGGCAGCAGCAACTCAGAGGTCCATCTACCCTTCCGGGGTCGCCGTCGCAGGATCGTGTGTCTCTCATAGAGCGACAAGCATTCCTGTTGCAACGGCAGAAGGAGGAGCGGCAAGCTCAGCAACAGCGCAAGCGGGAGCAACACCTGTTGCAGCAACAAAAGCAGTTTCTACAGCAGATCCAGCATCGACATGCACTGCAGCAATACGCGTTGCGCAGGCGCAGCAACTCCTACCTCGTGCTCGCCCAAACCTCGGCAGCAGCCATTAAAAGGGCAAGTGAGGCAGGTGCTGCGGCAATCAGAGCAGCAAAGGATGCTGCTGCCGCATCGCATAATTTTGCCCAGCATCACCAGCAACAGCAGCAACAACGCGAACAGCAGGAGCCGGAAGAGCAGCAGCAGCCACCACCAACACAGGGGACGAATATTAATGCCGTGAAAGAAGGGGAAACTTCTACACCCCACGAGGAGCTGGGTGCTCTTCTTCTCCCCAGTAGCAACAGTACCATTAGTGCCAAAGCAGTGCTCGCGACAGCAGCCTCGGCCTCAAACAAAGACCCCGCAGCTTTTGCCCACCAGGATGTCACAGCTGAGGGCATCGTTGGAGTGCGCACCGCCACATATCCAGGAGCTGCACTTGCAGACGAGGATACATACCGCACTCCAGTCCTCAGCACCTCCTCTACTCCCGAAGAAAACTGCAGGTTGGACCCAACACGCAGTGACAGTTCTCCGGCGCTGATAGCTACAGAGTCACAGGTGATCCGGCACACACTCTTACCGCAGCAGCAGAACGCACAAAGCCCGAGAGGAGAAGTCTCAATGACGCAGCAGCAGCACGAGCAACAGAACAAGCTCAGCATTGTCGAACTGCACTGCGGGCAGCAACACCCCTCTCAGGGGAAATCGCTGCAACAGAGCTACCACGACGGACAGGCAAGGCAGTGGCATCAGCAGCAGCAAGGCTCCTCGGCGGGGGCAGCTTTTGCCGCGAGGAAGGCAGCATATACTTCGGAAAGCGTCGAAGCAGTTGCAGAAGCTACCCCGACGATGGCGGCACACACTTCACTGGCTGCTGCTGCTCCGACAAAAGTGCAGCAACAAGGCGCCAAGCTGCACACCGCAACTGCCAACGGTTAGCAGGCATCGCCACTGCACCTTCACACGCAAGACTCAACCCGCGCGCAATGCATTCTTCCGAAGGTACATGATTACCACCTGTGGTGTGTGGTGCTGCAGGAGCTGCACCTTCATCGGCCTCCCCGGTGACCTCCGCTACTGACCAGTCGAATGGCTCAAGAGGGCCACCCATCAAGCGTGAGAACCGCCTTTCTCTGCAAAAACTCCCAGCCGTGTAGCCGCACAGAAGGTGGCAATGGCAGCTACAGACACACAACAGATACAGCACCGTCAGCAGAAGATTGAGCGCAAACTCCTACCTGCAGGGGTTCTCTCGTGGAGTGCATAGAAATCCCCGTGCTGCGCAAAGACTTGTGGACTCCGGGGGTTATTCTCGGTGGACAGGTGATCGCAGCCTCTAGGCCCTTAAATTTACTTCTAGGCGCTTGCTTTTGTTTTCTGATGTGCAGCAAAGCGACCGATTTCTGCACGGCTGATGCGGTTTCACCTTCCGAATGGCAGAGGTCACAGTCCTCGCGGCCCCTGGCACTTTGTGAGTAATTCCTCTGTAGCGAGCCTCCCCCGTTCTTCCGGCTTCCCCGTGTCTTGCTGCCTTTTTGACGCCTTTGTGCTCAAGCACGTAAGATTGCTGCGCTTTCTCGTTTGAAAGGTCTTGTGCTGTCTGTTGCGGCAGTGCGTGCAGCAGCAGCAGAAACAACGACAGCAACAACAGCAGCAACAGCAGCCACAGCCACAGCATCGTCACATGCTTCCGCTGTCTCCTGCCAGAATTTTTCGTCCACCAGCGACACCGCATTCAGCAGCAGCAGCAGTGCAAACCGTAGACACAAGCGGTGCATCGTATTCCAGCGAAAAGCCTGCCCTCGAGCTTGCAGACTCTGCTGGATCCGTAAGGGTGGTGCCTGTTGAGGATAGCCAGCAGGCCAGTCGAACACTGCGCATGTTTTGCAGGCAGCAGGGCATTTCCCTGGAGACAGAGCGGCAGGTGCAGCAGGGACCACCGCTAGAGCAGCAGCAGCAACGCAAGGCTCGGTGTCATCTTCAGTCGCAGAAGCCATGGCACCCACAGTGTAGGATTTCTACAGCAGCGCTCCTCGAAGGCGAATGCGCAACAGAAGACACCCCCTGGGAGCCCTCCCTGCCAACCTCCATCTTTGAGGAGGACGAGGCACTTTTGCTGACAGACGCGTCTATCCAAAACCAGCGGCAGCTGCTCTTTCCCCCAGCTCAGAGACAGCAGCGCCAAATGGAGTTGCAGAAGACATCGAAAAAGCAGCTGCTCACTCCAGAGGGGCAGGTGCAGAAAACGCTGCGGGAGCCACAACAGGGGAGGCAACACCATCTTTTACCATCACCCAGGTTTCGCCCTCCCCAAAGGCACTTGCTCCAGCAGAAACAACAGCAGATTGCGGAAGAGCAACGGCCCATGCAATCCAGCGGCACGAGCCAGTCGCTGCCACTCCATGAACCTGCAAACCCTCAGCAGCTTCGGCAACAGCCAGCAGACCAGAGCCTAGAGCAGCCTCATTTGCAAGAGGAGCAGTGGTGCTCACCCCTGCAGCAGGAAGAGGGGACACCCTGCAGGACGGCTGCTGCAGCCCCCCTCCCAGTGTCCGCTCAAACCGGCTCGAGTGTAGCGACACCTCAGAAAAAGCCCCCACGGGATCGGCTCAAGCACCATCTGCAGCTAAAGAAGGCGCATCGCAGCTCAGCGGCTTCTTCCCCTCCATCGCTCTGGCTACCCAGCCGTCGCGTTCTTGGCAAACTGCAGCAGCTCCAACCACCTCCACCTCCACTGCTGCTGCTGCCACAGCTGGAAACAAAAGCGCAGGGGCAGCTGCATGACGCTTCTACCTCCTGCTGCAGCTGCAGGACTGTGGAGATGGGCTTGCAGGTGGGGTTTGCGTCTCAGCGGCAGGCTTCTGGGGGACGCAGCGACTGCAGCAGCTTGGCATACCACTCCCCCCACTCCGCCGTATGTACGGGGGTGTCTACGCCAACACCCCCGCCTCAACAGCACAGCTCTGGCCGCTTGAGACCCCTTTCCCAGAGGGGTCGCTGCTGCCAGCGAAACGAAGGGCGAAGGCGGCAGCAGAGGCAGCAGCGGCACGATGCGAGCAAGGTGAAGCAGTTGTGGGTAGCCGAGCAGCAGCAGCGGCAGCATGCATCCCTCTTGCAGCAGCAGGTGAGACAGCTGCACCGGCAGGTGCGACGACTGCTGCGGCAGCACGAGGGGGAGCAGCAGCTTTTGCTGCAGCAGATGCAAGGAGGGAAAGAGCAGGAACAACGCCTGGAAGGGCTTAGAGTGCAACAGGAGCAGCTGCTGCAGCAGTTGCTCGTTCAGGATGCAAACGTGAGGGTGGCCCTGCAAACGCTGCAGTATCTACAGGCGGAAGCGGTAGAAAGTCGCGTTCCAAGGCAGCAAGACATCGCTATGGCACCGCGCAAGCAACGGCAGATGCTGCAGCAGCTCACGTCGCAACTGTGGAAGGAGCAGCAGCTACTGCAACGGAGTCGCGAGGCATATGAGCACGAGTTGCTGAAGCTGCGGCTGGAAGCTCATCTGCCGAGGCAGAAGCACACTTTAGGGCACCAGCACACCCAAGAAGGAGCTGGGATGCAGCAGAGACTAAGACGTTTGCTGCAGAGTATCGGGCTTTTGGGGGGTGCTGAGGAGACACCTGCAGCAGCAACAACAGCAGCAACAACAGCAGCACCAACAGCAGCACCAACAGCAGCAACAATAGCAGCAACAATAGCCACTGAATCAGCAGCCACTGGATCGGCATCCACCGTAGCAGAAGCGCAAGTCCAAGCGCTGCAGTCTAGGGCTTTCCGCTGGCAGAGCTTTGTGCGACAGCAACAAGCGCGTCAGTCGAAGCAGCAGGAAGAGGTGTGGCACCAGATGCACGGGCAGAGACTGCACCATCCAGAATTTAGCACTGTTGCTTGAGGATCACCTGAGCTTGCAAAGAGTCGAGGTCTCCGCTCAGCACCGCAGCGCATAGAGCAGCGTACAGCCGAAGCGACGCCGATGTAGCATTAGAAATTGGCTGCGGGGATTTCACAGGACAGCAGCTGCTCTTCAAGCAGAAGCAGAAGCGGCGATTGCAGCAGCACCTGCGGTGTCGAAACGCAGCTGCTCCCCACACCCCGAGAGAGAGTACTGGGAGAATGCTGCATGTGCGCTGGCACCAAACGTGCTTATCCAGCGGCAGAAAGAGGAGAGGAGTCTACGGAAAAGGTTGTTGCAGCAGAGGGCAGTGGTGAGTGGGGGGATATTAAAGCCCGAGCCTTAGAACGCAGGAGGCCAAACCCTCCAGCCGCACGCGAATAGCAACAACTGATGTTTTCTTGATTTGTTGTTTGTTTTGATCGACCTCGGGCTAGTGCTGCGCAGAGGGCCTCCGGGTGTCTTGAGGCTTTAGCTTGCAGCACTCATCACGGCGGATGAAATGTTTGCTACACATCATATGCGGGGGTTCCCAGAGGCAGTGTGTCGAGTGGTGAGCCTTCTACAAAGGCGAAGCAGCTAGTACAGCACTGGGTTGGGCTGCCAACGCGTTGAGGCCCCCTATGTTAGAGACAAGGCGCTTCCTGCAATCTCTCAAGCAGCAGTCGGGGCAGCTATGCTGATTTGCGCTACGTGGAGGTTCGCGTGAGCTTCTCTCTCTATAAGCACCCTAGCTTAAGGCAGCGTTGGTTCGCTGCCGCTGGTGTGAAGAGAGAGGCCGAGGCGAGAATAGGGCAGTCTCTGTCTTGAAGGCCTTTGCACCCTCAACACTGCACAGGATGACGAAGTCTGAGGCTGTGCCCCAGACTTTTGGGAACTCTGTGCGGCTGCACAGAGTGCGCCAGCGGCTCGGAATCTCCGGAACGTAACGAGAAAAAGCGGCGAGAGGCTGCCTCATTTTTTTCTATGGTAGAAGAGCTACTGAATCGCTGCTGCAATAGGCAGTGTTGCGTGTGCCAGACACAAGAAGCTCATGGGGACGTGTGAAAAAAGGGGCTGCCCACATGCGAGTCTGTCCGTGAAGGCAGTTGCCTTGCCTCTCATTCTAAAGGTGGATTTGCCAGCAGTCCGGAGAATGCGCGGCTTTGGAGTGCCAGCTGCCAGTAGCAACTGCAGCTAGAGGCGCGTGGACGACCCTCCGCGCCGCTGTTGCCTCCCCCTTGGTTCCCCGTGCTGCTCCAGCAGCACTTACTGCAGTGTCGAGCAGAAGGGTACATGCGTTGCTAGAAGACAGCCGAGTGCAGAGGCTTTCTGGAAAGTGCCTTCATGTGTCGACACATGCAAGACTCTTAGGAAGGCACACAGCCTGCTGCAGCTCATCCAGGGCAGTTTCGCGCAGGGACCTCTTGGCAATATCTTCCTAAGGAAAAGAGCAGCTGCCTTTGCCACTGCGGCGGCTCTAACACCAGTGGCATCAAATGGGGGCAGCTAAATAGCGTGTGCATACATACACTTGGGTAGGGTGGCACTGAGCGCCACTGCCTACACAGGAGAGCCGCAGGACCCCATCATCGCCTCACGCGTCGAATCCTATTCCGAGAGTCTTAAAAAGGCTGAAGCCTCAAAAGGTTTCCCCAAGGATCTTGAAGTAGGGGTGCTCTGGAGGGGCTGCAGGAGAGGCCAAGAACGTGATGATGGCTTGTCTGCAAGGCTGCGGCACCGTTAAGCCTCTGCTTACGCTTCGTATCTTTTTCCTAACTTGTTGGTAGCATGCATCAGAGTTTGGGGGGTGTCACTCGCATTACACATTCCCATGCTATCAGCACCCGCAGCCGCTGCAGTGCTGCGGCGCGAGAGCTCCAGGAGGCCTGTAGCACGGCAGAGGCCCACTCGCGCCGAGACTTCCGGTTGTTGCTTTTACATTTTGAGCAAATTCGCCATTATAACTTGTTGGATGCACTTTTTTGCAACCCCTAGGCTGGAAGCCTTCACCCTACCCGCAATCGACCCCCGTAGGTAAGGCCTGCCGCAACGGAGGAAGCCACGAGAGGGCGAGGAATTTACGCGGAAGCTGGAAATCCGGCAGCAATTGGCATATCCTCAGTCTGTGGGACAACTGACGTGACAGAAACATCGGCGGTGGGGCAAGAGGGAGCAGCTGTATCGGCTCTTGTCCATACACCTACGCACCCGGCAGTGGCAGCAGCTGCCACTGCAACCGAAGCCTTCGAAGCAACAAGGCTGTTGTCAATCGCTGGCTACTCCGAACAAAGGCGTCGCACAGCAATGGATGCAGCTTACGACAGTGATGGCGCTGCAGCAGCATTCGGAGCATCACCGTCACCGCTGTCGCTGCACATCCAGCACGAGCAGCAGTCGTCGGCAGGCCATGCGGCAGTGCTGCTAGAGCAACCAGCAGATCTAGTGGAGCAAATTGAAGCTCTTCGGCAGCAGCAGCAACACCAACAAAACCAGAGCTCGCAGCTCGGCTTTTTACCAGCGGCAGCGCCTGACAACAGCGCAGTCTCCCCCCAAGCGCATCTGCGATTGCTGCAGCAGGTACAGCTGCAGGCGCACATGCAGCAGCAGCACCTGCAGCAGGTACGCCTGAAGCAGCAGCTGCAGTGGCACCTTCAGCAGCAACAGCAGCAGCAACAGCTGCAGCAACAGAATCAGGAAGAAGAGCCGAAGGATCTCTCCCTCCTGATGCAGGCACCGGAGACTAACGATCTGGACGCGCAGATTCTGCTGCAGCAGAAAATATTGCAGGAGCAGCAGCAGCAGCTGCTGCTGCTGCGGGCTCGCAATCTCCTGCGCAATGCCGGTGTATCTACACTCCAGCAGGACGAACTTCCCCAGCAGCATCATCAGCAGCAGCAGGTCGTCTCGCCTCAGCAGCTGGCAGCCGAGTGCAGCAATTTGCAGCAGCGGGTGCTGTTGATACAGCAGGCGTTTCAGAGCGGCAGAGCAGAAGGCGGCTTTTCTGCGTGCAGCGAACCGCTGCGGGAGCTGCAGCAACAGCTGCTGCTGCAGCAACAGCTGCAGCAGCAGCAACTGCTGAAGCAGGAGCAGCACGGGAGGAAGCAGCAACGAGAGTCTTCTAGGAATCCTCAGCTGCAGCTGCAACTGCCAGCTGTGGAGCTGAAAAGTCGATACGCGAAGCGCCAAGCAAAATTCCTTACACCGGAGGCGTGGGATACGGCAGCAGCGGCTGCTGCTGCAGCGGCAGAGGCAGCAGCCGAAGCAGCAGCAGCAGCTGCTGCTGTTGTTACGGGCGAAGCGCTCCCAGGCAAGCGCAGGAGGACGCCTTCAGCGAAAGCTCTTGCTGCTGCCGCTGATGCTGCTGCTGTAGCTGCGGCAGCAACAGCAGCAGCCCGTGCGGCAAACGCTTCCTTCCGCCCACATGCGAAATCGGATATGGTTACGCAGCACCGTGTGAAACAGCAGCAGCAACAGCAGCAGCAACAGCAGCAGGTGCAGCAGGATGGCGAGCTGCATGCGCCTCACAAGGGGCAGCAGCGTCAGCGAGCGGCAACCCCCTCTTCTACTTTCCCCTCCATTCCCACGGCTCGGCAGGCTCAGCTTGCTGCGCTGCAGGAGGAGATGTCTCGACGGTGCAAGCAGCAGAAAGAGTTGAGCCGAGAGAAGGAGTTGCTTCAGAAGAGCGAGCTGCTGCAGCCAGAGGCTGCGTCCGTGAAGCGAGAATCTCGCCAGCAGCACCAGCAGGTGTATGCGCATCCTCTGTGGCGTCGTCTGCAGCAGCTGCGTGAAATTCCAGTGCTGCGGGTGCTGCTGCAGTCTCAGGCGGATCAGCAGCAGCAGCAGTTTCACGTAGCCGCGGCAGTCTTGGGAAGGGCAGAGACCATTACAGACACGCTGGCTGAAGCCTATCACAAGGCGCTGAGGCTGCTGGCTCAGCACGGAGTCTTGCTGCTGTGCGAGACAGGCAGCAACAGCAGGAAAACGGCTGCAGCCGCTGCAGCCCAGAGCAGCAGCAGCAGCAGCTCCTGTACGTACACCCGGCATGTTCCCGCTGCATGCAGCGCCATCCGCACGGCAGCAAATGCCAGGGCTTCGTGCCTCGCATCTGCAGCAGCAGCAGCCGTTCCTGCAGCTGCTGCTGCAGCAAGGGAGGAAGGTGGCAGCAGCATCAGCAGCAGGCTCAAACGGGAAGCGAGCACTTCGCTTCTACAACACGGCCTCCTTCTGCTTGCGGCAGACAGACAAGTCGATTCGCCTGCGCAGCTGCTGCAGGCTCCCCTCGACAGTAAGCAGCTTCTCAAATCATCGCATCGCGAACTGAGCTGTTTTGCCGCGGCAACAGCTGGTGCTGCTGCGAAGCAGCTCCTCCTCTTGCAGCAGCGTTCTAGCGGTCTAGCTTCCCTGTGTAGACGCTGCTCTTAAAACAACAACCCCGCTATTGCGCTTCCCTCATGGCGAGTTCACGGGTGTGGCGGCTCTGCTTGTTGCTGCTTTTCCTGCAGATGAAGTGTTGCAGTTCTCCTGCGGAGTTCACGTGCAGCTGCTGCCTTGCTGCAATCGCGGAGATGGGGAGAGCTGTAGAAGCGGCATAAGCGGCTGCGAAAGCAACGGCAGCAGCAACAGCGCCGACGAGTGGGTAGGCGTTTTGTCGCTTGCCTGGTGCGCCTCTGGGGTGGTGCGCGAGCTGCTACAGGCACTGCTGTGTGCTGCAGCTTGCATGCTGCTTGCTGTAGGCAACAACAGCAGCAGCAGCGGGGTGGATATCCTGCAGGGAGGCATCTACTGCTGTATGGGAGATGCTGGGCAGCAGCAGCAGCAGATCGTCAACGCCACGCTAAAGGCTCTTGGAGCCGTGGTAAGTGCGAGCAAGAGAGCAGGCGAAGAGCAGATGCTGCAGCAGCAACAGCAGTGTTGAGGATTGCACGTAGCCTGTTGGCGGGGATGTACTACAGAGTGCTCGAGCTGGTGCTAAAACCAGTGCTAATGCTGCTGTTGCTACTGGTGTCAGGAATCGTTTTTATTTGTTCGACTGCTTTTGCAGCCATGTAATCCCCCCCCCATTGCGACAGCAGCGCTCAAAGGAGTCGCCTCCAGTGGGCAGGGTGCCAGCAGCAACAGCCGATGGATTTTCTTAGAAGGGGCTGCTCTTGCGGAGAGGCAGCGGCTTCTGCGGCAACAACTACTCCACGTCTCTCCTGGAATCACTCACGAGACAATTGACACCTGCGCACTCCTACGGGATGGTGTTCAGGTTTACCGAAATGTGGTAAGCACCTTATTGCCGCTGTGTTAAAATATCTGGTGCTGCCGCTGCAATCTGTGTCTCATTACTCTTATGCTGCATTTGATGCATTTGATGTATTTGGTGCATTTGATGCATTTGGTGCATTTGATGTATTTGATGCATTTGGCGCATTTGGTGCATTTGATGTATTTGATGTATTTGATGTATTTGGTGCATTTGATGTATTTGATGCATTTGATGTATTTGATGCATTTGATGCATTGATGCATTTGGTGCATTTGATGTATTTGATGCATTTGATGCATTGATGAGATCGCCTGGGGTTGACTTCGGTGGCTGTTCAGACAGCTGCAGCAGCAGCAGCACGTTTCGCTGCGCTTTGAAATGCACTCATTGTTGCTGTTGTCGTTGCTGCTGCTGCCTCTCAGGTGCCTCGGGAGGAGGTGCAAGCCATCTGGCGGCTGGTGCATGCACACTTTGCGCTGCTCATGCAGCGTGTTCTGCAGCAACAGCAGCACCAACACTGGCCTTACCAGCAGTCTTCCATTTTTAAGTTTGACGGCATCGCTTGCAGAAACTCCCCCCTGTAAGAGCTGCGTGATTTCTGCCTTGCTGCTTTGCCACGGCTGCTGCTGCTGCTGCTGCATTCTTGTGCTGCAGACGCGCAAAGGGCAACTTCAGCCTGCTGCGGGGTAGAGAGGCGTATGTCGTCTGCGGTGTCTGTAAACTGGCCAGCAGCCGTGCTTTTTTGTTTTTCCTTTTGGGCGAGCTGGTGAAACTTCGTGGGGAGTAGGGGAATGTGCCCTTTCAGTCATGCATGGGAAGCGGGGAGTTCGGGTCGGAGTTGAGGTGTCTTCTGTGTGGGGCGGTCTGTAGAGCGCCATCTAGCGGTAAGAGCGAAATCGTGCATGCACGGAGAGGAGTCTTCGGGTGTGTATGTGTCTGTGTGTCTCTGTGTGCATGTGTGTCGCAATGGTGCGACAGGCGAGTCGACGTGAATGTCTCAGAGCAGCACCTGGAGTATGGCGAGGGGCCCTTAAGAGAGATCCACGCCTTGCTGCGCAGCAAGCTGCGTGTGCTGCAGCAGTGTGCCGCTGCCGCCATGGCTGTAGAATTTTGTTCTTGGGAAAAGACGCTGCAGAGGAAGCAGCAGCAGCAGCAGCAGCAGCAGCAGCAGCAGCAGGTGCTGCTGCAGCTCGGGGATGTCAAGAGGGACTTACAGCGAACCAGCGGAGGGAGCACAACTGCGAGCACCGCTACAGAGCCGGAGGATGACGAAGGGGGGTCTGCTGCAGTCGCAGCAGTCTCCGACGACAGCGCAGCTAGCCGCGTTTCTTTGGTGTCGCTTTGCGGGGGGGGGGCCATGCGAGGTTCCAGCGCATGCGTGTCTAAATTCGAGGAATCTGTCTCGCAGGAGGCAGCCGCAACTGCAGAGGACGATACGGATGAGGTGTATGTCGAGCCGGCGTGGCAGCAAGTCACCTGTGGGTATCTCATGTCTATGGGACCGCACGACAGCACACAAAAGACGCACTACGATTACCACGAAGAAGCCCACAAGTGCGCGCGCAAGACGTTTATACTCACAAACACGCATATACACACGCGCATTTCTTCTTGTGTCGAAGCGGACTGTGCGTATACACCACATCCTAGAAGTGGAGGGGCGACGATTGCGCCGCATTTTAATAAGACTCCTGCTACTGCTGCGGCGCTACACACTTGTGCATGCAGGCGAAATATTGTGAGCGCCTTCTTCCCGCTGGTAGACTTGAACGGCACGAATTCCCCAACGACTTTCTTCATTGGCAGTCAGACACTCACCTCAAATGCGCAAGCAGGTAAGCGCAAAACAGCAGGCGCCTCTCCGCCTGTCCCCCCTTCTACCACTCTTCCGTCGTAAAAAGCAGGATTTTACAGCCATCTCGAAAAAATGCTTGGGCTCCAAGCACAGAGTGCGTGCTCATCGCCTTGCTGAGTTGTGTAGGCCGTCGCCGCCTCGACCCTTGGTGCTGCTGGCGGCTGCTCTGCCAATCTCGTGATTGCAGTCGCCCTTTCCACGTGCATGCAGCTTCCCTGCTTGCTCGTGTATATATATGCATATGTATATGGAGAGTGTCGTAGCGTTGCGGGAATCGTCGAGTGGCGAGAGGGGCTTTTGCGGATCTGCGAACGGGATACAGAGCAAGAAGGCGGCTTTGGCAACGATGCCACCTTTTGCACGTCTTCTTGGCAAAATTCGTGCTTCAACAGCCTGCTTTGATTCTCTGTGGCTTGCTGTTCTCCAGGCGATTTGCTGATAATGGACAACATCGTGCGGCACAGAGGGAGCAGCCACGCAGAGGCCTCTATGAGGCCCCTCATCTACATGTCGCTGGTGGATAGGCGGTTCTGCGGAGGGGAGAAGGTCGGTAGCAAGACGCACTTTTTGAATTGGCAACAGTACCCACAGGTTCCGCAGCTGCAGCAGCAGCAGAAGCCACAGGAGGAGGACGAGGGCGAAGCACCTCCGGAGGAAGAGGCTGCTGAGACAGAAGCAGCAGGCGGCACTGGGGTTGCATGCGAGAATGGGCTGTCAGCAGCAGACGCACAACATCCCGCGAGTTCGCGACACAACAGCGAGAAGGAGACTTCGTGTGTGGATGAGAAGCTAGCGGATTCCAAGCAGCAACAGCAGCCGTTCAAACCTGAAGAAGAGGAATCTTTTTTGGATCTGACGAAAGCAGAAGCTGCCGCCATCAATCTCGATGAGTTGTGCGTTCTCAATAGAATCAACCCCCTGGCGTTGATACAAGAAGATGCACGGCAGCAGGAGGAGGCGCAGGAGGACTCTTGTGAGCGGCTTGCCCCCGACGCGAGCTCTCCTTGTAAGATTCGCGTGTATCTGCACCGCATGCACCGCTATTTGCAGCGAATGGTGCTTTATCGTTATATGGTGTATAAGCAGCAGCAGTGCGCATTAGAAGATATTTAGGGGCTGCACGCTGCTCGGGTGTGGTCGATCACTCAGTGCAGAGGGTGGCGTTTTAGGAGATCTTGGTGTATATAGAACGGCAGCACAGTTTTGCTGCAGCTAAGGGACGGCGTCCAGCTGCACTAGCACGTGTTGGCTTAGGCTTTCTACGCAAGAGAGGTGTTGGCTGTATGTAGGCAGCTCACAGAGGAGGGCAGGGGCTGTTATCATGGAGGGGGTTGTACAGCCTTGTTGCGTGGGAGTCTCGAGAAAACTCTTTTTCGCGGAGCGCTCGCATAGTTTTCGATTTTGCTGCCAGTGTGTCCAGCAGTAGTCGAGCACGCTAGCTAGCGAAAAATACGGTGTAGATATGATAGATGCTGCTGCTGCGGCTGCTACTGCTCAGCACTTGGCTTTAGTGTTGCACTCTCTAACATCATCGCCAAAAAAGAGACAGGCGAAAAATGCGCAAGCGCAACATGCCCAGCATGCGCCAATAAGGAGCGGCGTGTTCAGGCTCCAAACAACAGCTAGCCAGTCCGGATGCACAAAAACGGCTGCTTTTTCAGCATAGGTAGTAACCATTCTTGTAGCAGGATGCGCATGTCGCCCTGTGTATACACTGAGGCGGGAAGGAGAGCACCGCGCTCACCATTTTTTTTCGTGTCGAGCTTCCTAGGAAGCCGCAAGGCGACCAAGGCCCTCCGCTGCCGCATGCATTGCTCTGCAGAGAAGAGCAACAGCTAAAAAAGCCATCCGCGAGGACGGAAAAAATGCTACTACCAGCGCAGCTGCACTGCCCAGTCGGTGTGCGTGGTGAGCAGCACTCCAGGAGTAAGTAGTAGGAGCACCCGGTACAGAGGGCATGGACCTAACTGTTGTTGCTGCTGTTGTCGTAACTGCTGGAGCTCACTTTCCACCGTCCGCTGCTGAAGAAGAGCATTTACAGCCGCCCTAACGGCCGAAGGATCTTCAAGCTCCTGCTGCTGTTGCTGTTGCTCCTGCTGCTGCTTCTTCTCCTCGTGCTGCTGTTGCTTCTTCTCAAGCTTCTTCTCCGCCTCCTTCTCAAGCTCCTTCTCCTGCTGCTGCTGTTGCTCCTTCTCAAGCTTCTTCTCCGCCTCCTTCTCAAGCTCCTTCTCCTCCTGCTGCTGTTGCTCCTTCTCAAGCCTCTTCTCCGCCTCCTTCTCAAGCTCCTTCTCCTGCTGCTGCTGTTGCTCCTTCTCAAACTCCTTCTCCTGCTGCTGCTGTTGCTCCTTCTCAAACTCCTTCTCCTGCTGCTGCTGTTGCTCCTTCTCAAGCTCCTTCTCCTGCTGCTGCTGTTGCTCCTTCTCAAGCCTCTTCTCCTCTTGCTTTTCAGTAGATGGGGAGGCCGCTGCTGCCGATGCTGCTCGCTCAGTCGGTGCTGTGTCTGCAGTGTTGCGTGCAGCAGTCGCTTGTGCAGCGCTGACAAAGGCCTTAGCTGGCTTGCGCAGCTCGTCTGCCTCGGGGTTGAGGGGGAGGGAAGACACCGAAAATTGCAGCGGCGTTAGCTTGTGACATGCGCCTTCCACCAGGCAAGCAGTCAATGGAGGAGCGCAGACACCCCAAATCGCAATATGCGAAACTGCTGAGCAGTTCATAGGACAGGGGCAGAGAGTGCCGGCGTACGGGGAAGGAAGGATACACTTACGCGAGTCCACCAGAAAAAAGCATCAATAGAGAGAGGATGCGAAGACATACCGCATGCATTTGGTAGCTCTTCATCCTTTAAGGCCCCTAAACGCCACGGCAGCACCGATGGACCTGACACGGGGAGGGGGGCAGCCTCCGTCCAGACAGTCAGGAGCTGTTTCGGCGTCTTGGTCGTGCTGCTGCTGCCCTCTTCCTCTTGCGCATGCACAAGATGCTGCTGCTGCTGCTGCATGCGCGCCTTGATTCTCCTGTAAATGAAGCTGCCTGTCTTGCAGCGGAAGGATACACCGTCATCGATGTAGATGCGGCCTTCTGACGAGCCGTGGGGGGAGAGGTAGACGTGCAGCTGCAACGAAACAACAATGCAGCAAAAATTCAGCAGGTGCAGGAAGTGCAAGAGATGCTAATGGCGGAGAAAGAAGCCTTCAAAAAACCGACACACACACACACAGGGAACGCTGAGCAGTCGCTTAGGCTACCCCTCCCTCGGCTCCCTTGTGGTAGATAATCCTCAACTTTGAGCTGTAAACACCCCTGACTGTGCGTCTCTGAGGGGGGGATATAAATACATAAATAAATACACATATATGTACCGTAAGGGGCTCATGCAAGGAGAGAAGGGCCGATTTACGAGGTGTCTCGCGCGTTGCGATCACACATCCTCCCCTGATGAAGACAGGGATGCGCCTCAGGGTGAGGGGGAAGCGGCAGCAGGAGGAGCTGTCTTCTGAGGTTGAAGCAACGGACTCAGCAGCAGCTGCAACAGATGCATCGTCTGAGGCAGAAGAAGCGTCTTCATGACGAGCGCAGCAAACTGCGCCAGTATCCAAATCATACCTGCAGCAACACAGAGGAAGAAAAATGTCATCTGCTGGCGTTGCAGCACCAGCCACTGCTGCTGACGCATGCGAGGTACTAAAACTGCTTCTACTAAAGCTATGCTGCTGCTGCATGCGAGATACTAAAACTGCTTCTACCAAGGCTATGCTGCTGCTGCTGCTGCTGCTGTTGCTGTTGTTGATATTGCTGCTGTTTTCTCAGCAGCGCAAGCACCACGGCATCAGCATCTGCTGCCACTCGCACCACCAGTAACCTCTCGGGAGATCTAGTGCCACAGTCTGCGGCTGATCCTCCGTCTCGGGTGGATTGGGAAGCTCGTGCTTGTGCTCTTGAATTTTTTTTTGCTTTGTTTTTTCAGCAGCGTTTCCCTCGATTGAGAGGTGCTCCTGCTGCAGCAGCGTGCGGGAAACGCGCAAAATGGAGTGGACTACAGGCTGCACAAAGATCTGATCCCCCAAGAGGAACGAAGCCTTGGGGCTGCTTTCTTCTTCTGCTGCTGCAGCAGCTGCAGCAGCAGTAGTAGAGTCGAGCCACCACAGAGGACGAATAAGGGGATCCCCCAAAAGCGCATACTCCATGGAGAGAGTGTACCTGCGCATGTGGCCTCACCAGCACATAGCCTTTTGCACACCACTGCCTTGAAGCGGTAGAAGCCTTGCCGCGGTATAGCGTGCATGCAACTGCCTCACTGCTTGTCGCAAAAGGAGCATGCGCTTGGAACGGTGCAGCAGCCTTTATTACTCCCCGTGCATCCGTAGACGCAGAAATATATCGGGCAGGCCTTACCACAGCGGCAGGAGTCTGTATCTGTCGAGGATTGCTTTGCGGATGAAGGGCAGCAGCAAACTATCCCTGAAAGCCTCGCGTCTGACTGAAGCCTTGTCAGAATGCATGCGGTAAAAAGGCATCCAGACTCCCAGTTGTTGCCATCGCAGCAGAAGCTCTGCATCGCAGCTCCCCACAAAGCCACCAACATCTGCCCCTGCAACACGCACCAACGCAACGCAGCAGCCAGCAGCAACAGAGAATATCCGCGACGGCAGCTGCAGAAAATTGATCCACAGGACGGCAGGAAGCCACTTTCGAGGAGCACCAAGCAAGCAAGCAAGCAACATGCAGCAGTATATGCACATACACACAGACAGACAAATATTGCAGCAAGCAAGCAACCAACATGCAGCAGTATACACGCACACACACAGAGAGAGAGAGACACACACACACAAATATTGCAGCAAGCAAGCAAGCAACATGCAGCAGTATACACGCACAAACAGACATACACACACATATTGCAGCAAGCAAGCAAGCAACATGCAGCAGTATACACGCACAAACAGACATACACACACATATTGCAGCAAGCAATCAAGCAACATGCAGCAGTATACACGCACAAACAGACAGACACACACACATATTGCAGCAAGCAAGCAACATGCAGCAGTATATATACACAGACACACACAAACACACACACATATTGCAGCAAGCAAGCAAGCAATATGCAGCAGTATACACGCACAAACAGACATACACACACGCATATTGCAGCAAGCAATCAAGCAACATGCAGCAGTATACACACACAAACAGACATACACACATATTGCAGCAAGCAATCAAGCAACATGCAGCAGTATACACGCACAAACAGACATACACACATATTGCAGCAAGCAAGCAAGCAATATGCAGCAGTATACACGCACAAACAGACATACACACACGCATATTGCAGCAAGTAAGCAACATGCAGCAGTATACACACACAGAGAGAGAGAGACACACACACACACATATTGCAGCAAGCAAGCAACATGCAGCAGTACATGCACACAAAGACACACACACACACAAAGACACACACACACAAAGACACACACAAAGACACACACACATATTGCAGCAAGCAACCAAGCAACATGGAGCAGCATCAAGCAGGCAACAGCACACAGCAGTGTACACATACATTGCAGCAGGCAAAGGAAGCAACATGGAGCAGCACCAAGCAGTCAACACACAGCACTATGTATGCACATGTATTCTGGCGCATACATCGCGTTCACGCTTGCCAAGAAAAGCCCACAAGACGTGTTGCGCCTCTCTTGCGGATGCCTCAGCAGCTCACCGACGAACGACTGCCCGCAGGCAGCAGCAGACAGAAGCATCGGAACGACAGCACGCAGCGAATGCCACGATGCCTCGTTGTCTCCTGTCCAAAGGAACGCTCTTCCCCACGATCCCAAGAATCCAGATCTGCGGCAGCAGCAGCCAGAGACGCTTTCGCAAAGAAGTGCTTTGCGAAAGCGAAGCACGGCACAGAGCGCGCCTCTCTGTGCCGAACAAAGGAGTTTCTAGCTAGCCGGCATAGACGGCTAGCTGGGGTAGGCGGGCAGCTGGCTAGCTGAGCTCTGCCTGCGTGGAGCATCGGCTCAAGACCAGCCCGCTGGCGGATCTCACGCGGTGCTAATGCAGCTGCTGGACGGCGGGCGTGACGAATTGCTTTGTGCGTTTATTGCACAGTGCTTACCGAGAGAGGATAAAAGGCCTCATCGCTCCTGCTGTGCGATCAAATAGACCCTCAAAAGCGGCGTCTTGATGCAGCAAGCCGTAGAGATTGTGAACTTCCCAGTGCTCGACGGCGAAGTCTGCTTCTGTCGTCGCCTCCTCCTGCCCAGCAGCTTTCGTAGTGATCCTTGCAGGCTTGTCTGTCCTGTGCGTAGCTGCCCTCGGCAGCGTCAGCTCCTTGCAGCCAAACACGGACGGCTCGTTCATGTCGATCCACAAGCCCAGATTCTCGATGCCTTGCCAGCTCCTTGACACCCAGGATTTCCACCAGCAGCGCACCTGAGCAGAGAAAGAAGCAGCAGAAGCAGCAGCAGCAGGAGGGAGAGCAGGCATAGGAATAGTGGGCGTAAGAGGAAGTGTAATAATAGCAACAGTGCAGGTTCTTTGGGGGGCTAGTCGCGGCGCAGCAGCAGCGGCGGGGAAGGCAGCGTCTCTGCGAGCCTTAAAGGACAAATCTGCAGTGCTTCGCAGATCTCGCGCAAGGCAAAAGCTGCAGCCTTCGGAGCGCACAGCCTCACCTCTTCGCGCAAGAAATCCGGCCAGACGCAGTACCCTGCCCAGCACTGCCCTACGAAGGGTTCCCCTGTCACTCCCTAAAAGCGCAGCAGCTCACGCAGCAGACGCGAGCACACGCAGGCAGGAAAAATACCGAAGCCACCGGCGAGAAGGGCAGAAGACGTCCACAAAGAAACACGCATGTGGGAGGGTCCGACGAGTGACTGCTAGGGGAGTCGAACGCAGAGCGAGAGACAGATAGATGGAGGGGGGGCAGCAAGCCAGGGAAATTCCACTGAAAGATAATCGCCGCTCTATTAGAGAAGGCAAAATACATATACGGGACCAGAGAGAGGGAGAAAAGGTATTATCTGGGGGCTATATCGAGAGATATGGACGGGGGACGAAAAATCAGACAGCACACACACACGCTTCAAGTGCTTGTCTGTGGCACATTTTCTGGCAGGCAAGGCATGGGAAGAAGGCGACAAGAGGCAAGTACAAAAAGAGAAGACGAACGTTGAGAACAACGCGCTGCTGTTGCACCGCCTCCTCGAAAGCTAAGTAACCGGCCTCTACCCGCAAATGAGGATCGGCAACGAGCACCTGAGACGCAAACATTTAACCTTCAGAAAGACACATACTGGAGACTCCACCAGCAGATGTCTGTATATACATGTGCATACAAGAGTATATGTATATTCGGGCATACAGGCGTATACATGCATATATGTGTGTATATGGGCATACAAGAGAGCTCCACGCATTCAAGAGTATAACCAATATATATATAAATGTATGTGGGCATACAAGAGTAGATACACATGGGCATATATGAGTAAATACATATGGGCGTACAAGAGCATTCCACGGGTAGGCATTCAAGAGTGCACATATATGTGTATATATATACGTATATGGGCATACAGGGGTGTATGTACATGGGCATAGAAGAGTAGATGCATATGGGCATACAAGAGTACATACATGGGCATTCAAGAGTGTATACACATGGGCATACAAGAGAATTCAACAAGTAGGCATTCAAGAGTATATATATGTATATAGGCATCCAAGAGAATTTCACGGGTGGGCATTCAATTGTATATATATATATACATATGGGCATTCGAGAGTGTATACACGTGGGCACACAAGACTACATATATATGGGAATACACCAGCACTCTACAGGAAGTTGGTAAGCGGGAGTGTTAGCAAAAACAGCAGCCCTTCAAGCCTTGCATTCTGTTGCTGCGGATGTCGTTTTGCAGCGGCAGATGGGTGCTTCATCTCCGCTTGCAGCGAAGCTGCCTTTGCGGGTGCTGCTAAAGGCGAAAGGCAGCTTACAAGGAGTCTTTGCTGCTCGTGCAGCTTGTCTGCAAGCCGCTGGATGCAGAATTTCTTGGGGTCTACTAAAAAGTACTTGCACTGCGGCGTGTGGTCTATGTCGAGCCAAAGAGCATCAAAAGGAACTCCCACCGCATCTAACCCTTCAATAACTTCATTCGCTTCTTCCTACAAGCCAAATCGCAGCGCCCCAGCTGTAGTGACACCGAGAGTGCAGCACGGGCGGAGAGCGTGCTTGTGTGTGTGGGGTGGCCAACTGTCAAGGCTGCCCTACACAGAGGCTGCTATTCAGCGCCTTTAAAGTGTTTTTTTCGCTTTCACGCATGCATCGCTCAAGAGCGATGCATGCGTGTGTTGCAGACTCTTCTTCTGTCGGCTTCGCTGCGTGGGTGCGCTCTCTCGAGCTGCAGCTGCTCGCCTCACCTCGTTCTCGTAGCTCCACCGAGACTGGTGCTTCCCGAGAGCGCTCAAAGGAGGCATTAAAGGCAGCCCCAGTGCCGCATGCAGCTGCCTGTGGCAGTCCAGCGGAGAGACGCCGCAAAGGAGCAGCAAGTCGAAAGCTCCGCCTTCACTGCAGAACCAGCACCGCACATCGTCCTGGAGTGCAGACGCGTGCTGCTGCTGGCGCTGCTTAGGCTTTTCCTGCTCCTTCCCCTGCGTCTTTTCGTCATAGTTCACTCTGAAGAACGTCTCCGTAGGATTCAAAAGCGCAACAGCTGAGCAGCTTAGGGGCCCTTTGGGGGAGCCTCCTTCTGTGTGTAACGCGAAGAGAAGCGGCATGGCCGCGTATAAGGAAGAAGGGCTGTCAAAATCCCATTTGTATGCATCCACATTAAATAATCTGATAAAACGCAGCAATGCAGCAGCAGCAGCAGAAACAGTCGAGCAACGACAAATAGAGACTCCCCTAAATGAAGACCCCCAAAAGGAAACACACACAGACACACATGTGCCGACATACATGTAACACACATAAGTACAAACACCTGTACATATACATATACATGTATACATATAGATAGATATATATACATATATTTATGTGTGTATGTATATACACACACTTCTACATCCATCTATGCACACACCAATATATATATATATATATATGTATATATATATATAGACACACCTATATGCACAAACATACATGTACCTATGTATATATACATATCTATTCACCTATATGCACAAACATACACGTATCTATATACATATATATACACCTATATGCACAAACATACATGTACCTATGTATATATACATATATATACACCTATATGCACAAACATACACGTATCTATATACATATATATACACCTATATGCACAAACATACATGTACCTATGTATATATACATATGTATACACATATATGCACAAACATACACGTATCTATATACATATGTATACACCTATATGCACAAACATACACGTACCACTATATATATATATATATTCACCCATATGCACAAACAAACATGTACCTATATGTATGTATATATACCTCAGCATACAGCTGCCCACATTTGATAGATGCGTTCACAGAAGACGCACCCACACACTGGGTGAGCGAGCACAGCTGGGGGAGGCGTAATGGAGAAGCGTGAAGGCAACACCACAACGACGGTAGGAAGAAGAGGCACCAAGAAAGCTGAAGAGGACAGGGCAAGAAAGCAAGGTAAGCGAAGAATAGGCAACAGAAGCCACCAAGACACAGGAGCACTCCAAACTGCAGCGTCTTGTTCTCCAGATACAGCGGAGAGTCGAGATGCCCAGACGGAAACAAACACACGAGGAGGTGAGGGAGGCAGAAAGGCTGAATGCGGCAGACAGAAAGGCACCAGAGCGCAGAGAGAGACATCCTCCTCATCAAGCAGAAAGCATATACCGGTATGGTTCCTCATAGTTGGGGAGCTTGTAGGGGGCAGCATGCTCGAAGAGTCCATAGACACCGGAGCAGCTCTTGAAAAGAATATCGCAGCCGATGCTACATGCCCGCCAGAGGCGTTCCTTCTCTGCCCGCCTTTGCAGCTGCTGCGCATGCTGCAGCATCTGCTCAAGCGAGCCAGAAAGCAATGCAGCTAGCTGCTGCTCCTGATCAGACGCTAACTCGCGCTGTATCTCTTGAGCAAGGGAAGGGGGCACTTCTGGAGGATCTGCAGCAGCGAAGGCACTAGCCTCAGCCGAAGGCTGCCAGACAACATCTAAGGCATCCAGGAGCCTTTCGAATTCGGAGTCTACCGCTGGTGTTGCGACACAAGCCGTGATATCCTCCGTTGCCATTGTTGCTGCTGTTGTTGCTGTTGCTGCTGTTGCTGTTGCTGTTGCTGCTGCTGTTGCTGCTGTTGCTGCCTCTACTGCTGCTACTGCTGCTGCATCGGACGCTAAGTGCTGCTTCCAATATGCTGTCATCGCCTCCGCTGATGTTTGAGGAGCTGTTGGCACGCGAGCCATGCATGCTGTCGCTGCCGCAGCGGCAGCTTGCGCAGTAGCTGCCTTTTTTACCGCTGCTTCCGCTGCAGCTGCATAGCGTCTGCGCGCTTCTGTGAGCAGCTGGGGTGTCTCGCATGCAGTTTCACGACGGCTCTGAGCCTCTGCAGCAAGCGAATTCAGGGAGAAGCGCTTGCGTGGCTTCCTCTCCCTCTCCAGAGTCGCACGGAAAGTCGCTTCAGAGGTTTCGTCGCATATGTAGCCTTGAGGCACTTGCAGTTGCGGTTGCATTTTGTGTTGCTGCTGTTGAGTGCATGCAGATGAATCAACAACAACAGCAGTACCAGTAGGTATAGCCGCAGGAGGAGGAGGACTACCAGCAGATCCCCACTGTCTACGACTGCTACTGCTGCTGCTGCTGCTTTCCCAATTGAGCAGTTGCTGCGCGTTTATCTGCTGTATGCACCTGCCATTTACTTCTAGAGACACGGCAAAGGGTGTGTGATGCACGATAACGCGCAGAGAATAAGGCGACCTTCTCCTATCGCTGCTGCTGCTGCTGCTGCTGTTGCTGTCACCATAGGAGGGTGTTGCTGCTGCTGCTGTTGCGGAGTGTATAGACGTTTGAGGTGCTCGAATCATCGTATCGGACGGCAAACAGGCACGCCAGTCTGTCCCTACGGGCTCTCTGAAACTGTCATCAATTCTCGTTTCAGCACTGCTCTTCTCTGTCGCTCTTCTAGCTGCTGCTGCTGCTGCTTGGGTAGGCGGCAGAAAGGAGGCAGTAGCGGCTGTCATGTCTGCGTCTTGGTGAATCTGGCAGCTTCGCACGAGCTGTTGCTGCAGCTGCGAGGGGTTCAAGAGCAGCTCAGCGGCGAAAGATCTGCGCTCATGGCGTTTGTTCTCTCCATCTGGCGAAGGGTGTTGCTCTGCATGCTCGGATAGCCGCAAGCGAACAAAGCCTAGAGTATACAGCGCGACTTGCAGGAGCAGCAGCAGGCTGTCGCTTTGACGACAAATGGTCATGCAAAACGTCCATTCGTGGGGTTGCTGCTTCTCGCCTTGCACATGAAGACTCTGTGGGATTGCCTTGTATCGAGCCGGCAACTGCGGAGGTGTCTGGTGGAGCTGCTTTTCTCGTTGTCGCTGCTCTTTCTGCTGCTGCTCTTTCTGCTGCTGCTCTTTCTGCTTCCGCTCTTGCTCATGTTTCTGCTGCAGCTGCTGTATGAGGTGCGCATACACTTGGAACCTGTGGCAGAAGGGCGAGGCTCTCGCCGTTGTAATGAACGTGGAAGGCTTGTTGGCTGGCGGTGTCATCGCGCTGCCTAGGCGAGGGAGCACACGTGAAAAGAAGCCGCATGGCCTAAAGGATCACTAGATGACGTGAATACGCTTCAAAACAGTGTTATGTGCAAAGAATACGCGTATGTTTATATAAACGTTTCCCAGAACGGGTGTCTAGAGGGGCACAAACGCCACCAGCTCGCGCAGTTGCAGGCGGGAAGATTCGCTCGCAGTCGGCTGCGCCTCGTGGGAAAAATGTTTGAGCGCAGCAGCACCAGAGGCATCGAGCTGTGGCACCAAGCGCCCATCCTGTTTAACACTTTGGAATATATGCGATTGGATTGCAATTCTCTTTGTGTGTTGTAGAATAGAGGGGGAAAACTCGAGCGCTACGGAAGGAAGGCCTCCCCGTCTCGACGGCGGCAGACAGACTGTATGTGCCTGACGTGTCTTGGGAGGGGGGAGGGGGAGTTGAGGATTTGGAGGATTTAGATTTCCTTTCCTTTGCCAGCAGCAGGTAAAGTGCATGAACCTCGCGTAGAACGGTCCGAAGAGGAGCTGGGGGGAGGAATAAGCGTTTCTAGGTGAACCCTTGCAGCCAGATCTCCTCTTGCTGCTTGACAGTGCAGTGCAGGGGGAGGGGAGGGAGGAAGGGGGAGGCAAGCTCTGTTGGGAGCCTCTGTGCGCTGGAAATGCTCCTGTAGCCGGCTAACAAATGCATTTAATTGCGGGAGCGGTGGCTCAGGAAGCGCAGCGCTCCACACAGCCTCGCGAGCACGCGAATCACCACCATCCGTGCGAAGGGGGGTGGGTGCAGCTGGATTTATATTTGCATATGTATATACATGGGTATGATCGCATGCTTCTCCTTCCCAGTGCGCAATTCCAAGAGAAAGCGCAGTCTTTATTGTCAACAGCATAAGGCGGTGCTGCCTCCAGCCAGCAGGAGTCGTCGGCTATGGAAACGCCGTCTCAGTGCAGCAGCAGCAGCAGTGTGAGTGCTGAGGCGATTGAGTTTGATCTACGGGATGGAGGTCTCTTTGCTTCCCTCCTTGCATGTACTGCTCCCTCAAACAGTAAGAAGAAGCGCAGACACACGTCCCCGCCAGACATGCGGCAGCAGCACTATTTAAGCGGCGATTGCAGCAGACTTTCTCTGTGTGTTCATCGGAGCGTGCTTCCCCTGCTCTCTGCGCCCCACTGCGTTGCATTTCTTCTTCGCCCTTCTCCTTCAGCACACTTCGATCTTGAGTGAAAGTCTCCCTTGCTCTCTTGTGCCGCTTGCGTCGCACGTGCTTGCTCTCCGGCTGCTGGATCGCGACTGCCACTGCGCTCGAGGCGTTCGTTGCTGCTCTGCATGCGCATGCAGCACTCAACTGGGAAGGCGGCGCAGGTGGAGGCCGTAACAACAGCAGCAGCAGCAATGTCGAAGAAGTCGCAGACTGGCAGTGCCTTAGAGTCACCTTCGGAAGGGAGGGGTTGCTGCTGCGAGGCGTTTCTAAAGGTCGTGAAGTCTACGGCGAGTTGGTGCTTCCCGTTTCTTTTTTTGAGGCATTTGAGTATCAGAAGAGCCAGCAGCAGCAGCCGCAGCGGCAGGAAGAGGGGGAGTCCGTCTTAGTGCCTCTCAAGTCGTTTGTCAACGCTCTGCTTTTATTTGGCGAATCGGTAGGGAGTTTGTGGCGTCTCCTGTGAACAAGCAAGCTGCAGTCTGAAGAAGCTCTACAGACTGATGGGAGTCGACGGTGCTGCTCTGCACTAACTGCGAAAAGAAGGGTCCTGGGCTGGAGACTCCTGTTGCTGCTACTCTTATTGCTGTCGCTGCCGCCACGCTTACTGTTGCTGCTTGCGCGTCCGTTGCTGTGCCGTGTTTGCAGGCGCGCATGCGGCTCCGATATGCCTTCGGGGACGGCATGCTGCTGCTGCTGCTGCAGCAACAACAGCAGCAACAACACCATCTGCAGCAAGTCTACTCTGAGATAGCCATCAGAACATATGCTGCAGGCGATGTGAGGCTGGCAGAACGGTAGAGCAACCCTCTGAAGCGTCTGTCTCTCTCGCAGTCTTTGCAGCTGCGGAGAAGAGGAGTAAGACTCCTGCTGCAGTTTCGCTTGCTTCGGTGTTTTTGTCGCTGCTGCAGGCACTCCCCATGTCTCTGTCTATCAGTGAGGCCTTTGAGCGCAGCGCTGAAGACTGTCGAGATTTCCTCTCAGTCAACGTGAGGGGCAGTCGTGCTTGCCGTTGGCGCTGTTTGGCGCTGCTGTTGCCGCTGCATCGTGTGTGTCTCTACAGCTGTTCAACTGGGGGTGATGGCGGGTGATTCTGCAGCCGCAGCTGCTTCGAGAAGTGCTTCAGGAGCTTCTACTCGTGGAGGAGGACGCAACTGCGCGCGTAACTGTGGAGTGGCATCCGCCTTCACCGACTGGCCTCCAAAGTGAAAATGCAGCAGCGGAGGCAGCAAAAGCAGCAGGAGACAGTCCAAACGCTGCTGCATCGTCACTGAGCTCCGCATGCGTAGAACCGCCGTGTGTGCTGCGCAACAAGACTAAGGAGACAAGGAAGCAATCAGCACCGCTCATGACGCTCGTAAGGCTTTTTTCCTCCTCCTGTGTGCTTGCCTATGACCCCTGTCTCAATGTTTAACATCACACTGCTGGAGGGGTGCCTTGTGCGACACCTGCGCTGTTTGCGAAGACTGTGCAGGGCCTAATGGCGCATCGAATCTCCTTCTGCCCTACCCTCACTGCGTTTCCCAGCTACATGGTCACCAGAAATCACAGGCAAGGCCTTAACCAGCAGCACAGCTGCATGAGGGGAGTGCAGCAGGGGAGTCGGTTGGCTGCGGGGATGTCTCTTAGTTCGCATTGTGCAATTAGAGGCTCCACGCGCTTGCTGGACGTTCACACTGCACCACGAAGTGACAACAGCGATGCTGCGACCTAACTAATGAATTTCTAGTAAAGACATTAGCTGTATAGTCGATGTCAATTCTTGATCATATATATGTATATATATGTATAAATATATATATGATGTAATCCAAGGACTCACCACACCAAGAGACAGTGCGAAATGGAAATGAGCACTTCCATGAAACAAGTATCGTGCAGAGCACCATCATCTAGGCTACAGAATGCCTGGTTCTTCTTACATACTCTCGTATGAGCCATGCTAGCAGGGGCCGTTGCTAAGGCAGCTGCGAAATGCTGCAGTAAGGGATGTCATGGTGTGCTGTGTTCAATACCCTCCAGGCATGAGTTTACGTTGACTGCCCTGCAGTCTCTTATCCCTCCTCTCAGTGAGAGCACACATCTCTCATCGACGCCTCTTGATTGACTTGGACCGACTGCTCGCTCACTCGCTCACGTGGTTTCCTCGGCGCAGAACAAAATGCTACTCTGCTGCACGTATCCTCCTAATGTTACACCCCTTTATTCGAGTGTCTCCTTTCACGCCTTCTGATGCGCACTTTGCTGCTGCCGCTGCCACAGAGACAGCGCAGGGTCTACGCCTCGAGTTCTCCAGTGAAGGCTTTCTACTGGCGCTATTCCGATACAAGTGAGGGCGTAGGAGGTGTACTGACTATGCCGATACGCAGTGACTTGCGGACGCTGTGTTACCACCCCGTTGATAAAGTGTGGCGGCAGCGGCAGAAAAGGAGGCCTCTGCGAAAAGCGAGCGAGGAAAAGCAGCTGGACAGACGTGCTCAAGGAGAGCAGAGATGCACGGAAAGGTGACTCCCACCAACCAGTTTTGTGTGTTGGATGCATCCGCTCAGGTCAGATGAGACAGCGCTTTTTCTGCGGTATCTGTTGTTACCATGTGCCACCCTGGCAACGTCAGAGGTGCCCTAACGAGCTGCAAACAGTGCGTCTCGTGGAATGCACGATGCTGCAGAGCTGCGAGAGACACTTCGTACTGCTTTGCTGTGTTATGAGTAGCGGCGTGCGAAACGGGCTGCCACAGCGGACGCTACACTGCTACAGCAAAACAAAACGTGTCTGCCGCTGTCAAGACTAGAGCCTGAGTTCTAGTTTACTCCTCTGCAAGCGCCGCCTGCGCTACTTCTGTTAGTGTGGCTGTGCTTGCAAGTAGTGGTGGGTAGAGATACGTCGGTGTATTGGCTACTGCTGCTACAGCTCCAAGCAGCAGCTGCTGTTCTTGGCTGCTGTTAAAATTCCCTAGGAGAGTAAAAGCCCTGCCTAGGAGCACGATCAGCAGGAAGAGACTCTGTTTCTGCTGGCGGTGCTGTTTCTGCTGGTGAGGCCTGTGATGCATCGACATCTGTAAGTAAAAAATTGACACGGGGAGTCTCCATACTCCTGGCTGTCAGCATCAGGCTGCTGCTGCTGCGAGCGCTACGGATGCTCTGGCTGCTGCCGCTGGAGAGGTGGCTAGGGAGCCTCTCATCCCCGCTGCCATTGTTGCCGCTGCTTCTGCCCGAAACGCTGAAGGGGGAGACAAAAGACATGCGACTTGAGGCAGAGGACAGGGAGGCGAGTGGAGGAGAGCCGTGTTGTTGTTGCTGATCTTGGTGCTCTGGTTGCCCTTGTTGTTCTGGTTTCTGCTGCGGCTGGACTGCTGCTGCTGCGTCGTCTTCGATTGTTGGTACTGCCGGAGGCAAGGGGATGTTTCCTTCCTCTTCCAATCTCGAGGACGGTAGAGAAGCAGTGCGCGTAAGCGCTTGACCGGTGTCTTTGCTTTCTGCATCAAAACGACTGGCAGATTCTGACTGTGGCTGCTGCTGCTGCTCAATCTGCTCTTCCCGTGTGTTTTCTTCCTGCTGCATGTTAGGAGCCTCAGCGCGGTGTGCATCCTCCTCTGTGGGGATGCAGGTAGCCGGCAGCGCTGCTGCGAGGGTGGGGTTTGTGTTGCTGCTGGCAGGGAGGCCCTCAGAGGCCCCCTGTAGAAGTACGTCTCCCGAGTTTGAATGTGCTACTCGCGGCGATAGCAGAGGGCTGGGAGGCAGGGGAAAATGGAGAGTTTCAGGCGCTGGCTCCGGCAGCAAACCCCCCCACAGTCCATCTAGAGCATCCTGTGCTGATCTCAAGAGAGACAGAGACGACGATCGCGGCTTCGAGAGGGGTCTTTCAGAGGCCTTTGGCTCCGTAGCGTTCGGAGACGCTGGTAAATCACGCGGAGAAGAACGACATGGGTAACCAGATTCATCAATTACGACTGTCGGGAAAGCCTCCTGAGAGGAGGTGACTGTGCTGCTGCAGTACGGCGTCTTGGCGCTGCTGCTGCTGCTGCTCCAACTGCTGGTAGAGGTGGTGGTGTTTTGGGTGGGGTCTGCAGCAGCCCTTCCGCTAGAATGGAACTGGAGATGAACCATCTGCCCTGTCGGCAGTCTGCGCGTGTCTCCACCAGCACCACCCTCATCTCCACAGCCGCTGCTCCTGTTGTTGCTGCTGCTGATTTTCTTGCCCCCAGCATCTACGTACTCACCTACGTAGACGAGAGAAGGCCTGAGCGGGCTGCTCGGACGGCTACTTACAGAGAGGAGACGGTAGCTTAGGGTTGCTGCAATACATACAACAACAACGGTAGAGGCGCCAGCCGCAGCAGCACCGCGAATGCGTCTTGGCAGTGTTACGGGAGTTGCAAAAACAAGAGCAGCAGAGTGGCCCTGTATGTATATATACATATAATGTATACGCACATGTTCACAAATATATATGTATTATGCTTGTAGATGATCATTCACATATATAAAGGAACCAGAATATATAAAGAAAGGCTCGAGGGCTGCAAGGGGGAGAGAGAATAGAAGACTGCGGTCCAGCAAACTTAAAAGAGGTTCTTTGCAACCCTGCACAGGGGAATGAATATGTGGGAGAGAGTAGCGGGGGAAACTGTTGCGGGGATGTCAGGGAACTGGTTTCACCTCGCTGCTTCAGAATCGCCTCCTGATGCGTCACCTGGAGAACGAACATTGGAAAAAGACGCGCAGGAAGGAGGAAACCAGCGAAGGAAGTCACAACACTCGTATTAGAGTAACCCGGCAAAACACACTCAAACAACCTGCGGCCTCCCCCCCTTCGCACGCAGGTGTGTGGTGGCACCACACTTTGCAGCGCCTCAGCTGAAACATGTGCTTGGAGCACGGCAAGCCGCATCAGCAGCAGCTTAATGAAGGAGCAACAGCAGGGTGTACGACACTTTCGAAGCGCATACAGGGAGCAGCCAGAAGGGGAGAAGCAGGAGCAGCCGCCCCTGCATGTAGCCACTTACGTTTCGTCGACGTGAACCACAACACCCACACACTTCCAGACAGCGGACTAGCATCGTTCTTTGGCAGAAGTGCTCTTACTCCTACGGATGACGAAGACGCCTCTCGCCGCTTCTAGAGCCAAGGCTACGACCCACAAAGAGCTGCTGCTGCGTTCGCCGTTCCCCATTCAAGAGCCGTGCTGCATGCGTCCGTGCATTTGAATGCCCATTCGTCATGCGGTTTCATCATAGGCATCGTTTGTAGAGGCAGCTAGCAGCTGTCGAGTGTTCCTGGTGAGACAGCAGGACCAGTATCGACAAGTTGAGGCGCGCCATAGGAGAAGAGCAAGGCATCAGGAGCCTCCCTCTCGCGCTAAATCACTTTACATGCGATTTAATGCCTGTAGGACTGCTCTGAGCCGTTGGAAGGAGGGGGCTCTTGAGGCAACGCACCAGCGACGTCGCGAGTACGATTGGGGTAGTCGCTGCGGCGGCAGAGAAGGGAGCTGCCCGTTCTTTTTGCGAGTTGTCTCCCCTGTTAACAATATGAGACGCTGCCTAGGATGCGAAAACGATGAAACTCAAAGATTCGCGAGAAGCCGCATGGCAACAGACATATTACACCCCGAGTTGGCGACTGCGCATACCGCTTGAGCTTCAGCGCCTGCCAGAGAGAGACCACCGGAGCAGCAGCGGCCGTGCGGTATGCGGCAGTTCACCCGCTGGAAAACGGCCCTGAAATTGGTGGAGAAAAGGGCTTTACTTTGTAATTCTGTTCCTTATGTTGAGGGATCTTAAAATGGAGCCTCGAGCTCCTTGACGCTCACGCAGAGCCGCAGCAGCAGCAGAAGTACTGTGTCACTGCTGCTGCTGCTGCGCCTGCCTTAGCTTCTGTCCACTAGACGCATGTGATGTGCAGCGAAATACACGCAGCACCAACACTTGCAGTTTCAACCTCTCTTTTCCTGCAATAGCACCAATCGTTCCATTTAAGGGGAGCGCCAATTTTACGTGTGGCTTGCTCCCGCTGCTCCCGTTCCCGCTGTGTGTGTTGGTGCATCGGCGCGCTCACAGTACTGCAGCCGACTACTAGGCGCGATCGTGGGGAAAGTGCAGCCGCAGTCGAGGCAACACCCGCCACAATTTCATGATCCTAGCAAAGTGAGAGCTTTTGTGCTCAGTATCCAGCGTCAACTCGAAGCTACAGACTGCAGTCGCCGCAGCAGCGACGATCGCAGCAACAAAGGCCTCTTCCACAGTATTCGCGATTGGCGGTTCTGTATCCTCCGCCTTCTACGGGGAGCCTCGCAAACTACACTGGGAGTTGGCTCTGTATCTGACGCTGAAGCAGCACACACGACTCTTTTCATGTGTTGCGGCTGGCTGCTACGGCGTCGACAGCTGCGTGTGCTGCGCAGAGAGGGCCTCCCAAAGGAAGGTATGGGAGACAGCACGGCCGCCTTCTCAAAAGGCCTCTTCGAAATCCTGGATATCAGAGAACAAATCATTGGAATTTTTGCGGCAGCTGGGGTGGAGGTGTTTAGAGAGCAGAGAGTTCGCAGTAGAATTCCTGGAAACCGTCTCCTCCAGGCGCAGCAGCACTCCAGGAGGCCCCGTGGCTGCAGCATCGAACTACTGGCGCTCCAGGTGTATATACAGCTGCGACAGCAGGAGCAGGAGCAGGCGGAGAAAGAGCAGCAGTTGCTGCTGTTGCTGCAGATGCACCTGCTTCTGCAAGGCAAGGAGCCACGGGTGACCCTCCACCGGAAGCTTTGTCTGCTGCTAACTGGAACGCAGGCAGGCGGCGTCTTTTCTCAGGTGTATAGCCTGCCCGAGACAGACTCGCTCGCCGAGGCATACCCTCCCGGAAGCAGAGAGACAGCGGATAGGGGAGGTGGCATCATCAGCCCTTTCTGCGCAGAATGCCTCCAGGCAGCTTGCCGTCATCCTCTGGAGCCGGCAGCAGCTGTCCATGCCTCCCCGCTACTGCTCGAATGAGCAAGCCGATTTGGAGTTCTTCTAGCCCCTCAGAATATGATGGAGGGGGCAGCTTCTGCAGCCGCTTTTGTCGCAGCCTTGACTGGTGCCTCTCGGAGTGCCTTTGCCCCCCCTTTGACGTGGCGTTCAAGCGGCGACTTCGGCAGCAGCTGCGGCTCGTGCTGCTTTTCTTTGTCCTAAGCACCATTGCCGCGGCGTATCCGTTCGCCTTCCTCTCCCTAGTCGAAGCGCAATATCCTTCTATTCGGCCTTTGCACCTACCCGATGTCAGTGCATCTGCTGCTGCAGAGAGAGGGGGATATCTAAAGACCACTCGGACTGAGGAGCCGGCGCCTCCTGCTGCCTTGCGTGCAGCTGCCGCACAGCCCGCCTCTGCGATGGCACTGATTATGTTTGTTCCCCCTAAAACAGAACACCTCTACAGCTTCGACCGCGGCTTGCTCTACGCGCTGCTGTACTGGGGCCTCCTGCTGCTCGTGCCTTGCCAGGCGCTTCTTCTGCTCGTGGCAGTGGCTGTCTCTCAGGCGGGAGACAGAGCCTTAACCGACGAGCCTCACAAAGGCCGAGACTGCGCCGCTCGCCTCGTCTCCGTTAATTCGAGGTGGCTTACGTTGAACAGTTGCTTGTGTTCCCCCTCGCTGGCAGCCTTGTGCTGCGTGAACCTCTCGGCTTTCTTCGCAGCAGCGCCGTCACACCGACTGCAGCTAGGCATGGCGGTGTGGACTCAGCTAGCGATCAGCCTCCTCATACACTTCCCTCTTGGAATCCATGTTCGAAATGCAGTGAAACTCTTCGAGGGAGCTGCGGCCCTCCAACTCCTGCAGCATGCGCTCGAGGCAGACCACCGTCTCTCTGCCGCCGTGATGCTTCCCAGCAGAGCGCCTCCCCCGCAAGGTGCAGCAGGCAAGGAAAATCACGACGAGCAGGCTCAGGACCAAGAGCAGCAGCGGCGACACCTGCACCAACAGCAAGTGGATGTCGCTGCTTCTGAAAAGCTCAGGAACAACCCCCTTGGGGGGGGCGGCGTCAGACGTCTGCTGCATGCCTTTGTCGAACAAGAACGCCTCGTCTCCACGCAAGCAGAGCAAGAGACACAGCCCCTCCTGCAGGATGCAGCGCAGTCTCCCTCTGCAGAGGACGACTCTGCCGTCGTTTGACTCCGCAGAAGAGCAGCTAGCAGCTTACCCCTCCCCCCCTCAGTTTCACATCTTCCCAGCTTGAAGCCAGTGAACCGGCGCAGACACACACACACACATACACACCGAGGGGCTTCCCCCCTCCACCCCACCCCCACGTCTTCCGCATCGTATATGGCTATTTTAGACACTGACGTGCGAGCTAGCTAGCCAGCGAGGACAGTGAGGTGGTAAGCCAGTGGTAATAACCAGCATATCTGGCGCAAGAGATTCCTGTGTAGGCAGCATGCCATTAAGCCCTAGCTAGCTAGCGAGCGGTGAGCAGCTACCCAGCTGGCGAGCTGCTGCCTAGCCACATGGCGTGGCAACGGCACGCCTGCGTTTACCGGCGTGCTACAGATTTAGTAATTTTCTTTGCGGAGACAAAGAGCCATCAAGGCTTCGCAGTGGCATCCCAGGTGTCCAGTCAGTTTCGTTTCGTAGGAGAACACACTACTCCTGTGTAGACCCCCTACCCTCACCAGCAGCAGGATTGCATTCCGAATAGTGTCAGGTGCAGCCTGAAAGGCCGACTCTTAACAACACACGAAGCTTTCGGGAAGAAGGTGCAAAGGGCTAGCCTCTTGTAATGTGCGTGCATGCAGCGCCAAGTTTAGCCGCAGCAGCAGTGAGAGAGAGAGACAGATATGTGCGAGAGCCATGAGCGACAGTAGCAGTAGGTCTTTCACACGCCGCCAAGAAACTAGAGGCTTTACAGATAGGAAATAACCTGTTAAGCGCTATTTTGTCCACGCTGCTCCCTGGATGCTGCCGCAGCTGCTTTGACGTCTCGCCGCAGTTGAAGCAGCAGCTGCTGCTCCTGCTCCTCCCCTTCCCATGCCCTCCGAAGATACTGCTCACTGTCGGCATGCGAAGCGGTATCCTCGCGATTTCGCGTCTGCCGGTGCTGACGCCCGTGCTGCACTGCAGCGTGCAGCGAACTGTGGTGTACAGGCAGCTGCTGCTCAGCAACTAGAGAATACGGGGAGTCACCCGCCCTTGCAGCGCCAGATATACCGCTGGCACTGCTACCCCTGCTAGTGTTACTGCTACGCCAGCGCATCCTACGACTGCTATCGTCACTACGAGCTCTCATCCTGCCGTGGCGTTGCCCGCTGCGTGTGCTGCTAACACTCTGACTACTGCTCTGCGTTTCTCTGCTACCTGTGCTCAATGCGCGGCGATGAGAAAGCCGTATGCGCTGCTGCTGCTGCTGCTCCCCATGGCTGGAAGGAGGCGCACTCAACTCGGAACGAGTCACAGAGTGGCTTCTGCGCAACCGGCTCCTTCCGCTGCTGCTGCTGCTGCTGCTGCTGCTGCTGGTGTCGAAGATCTCCGGGTGCGTCTGTCTGAACGGAAGGTGGCTGCTGCGCCGTCGAGAAGGCGGAGAGGCAGCAGCTCTGCTGCCTTTTCGTCTGGTGCTGGGGATGTCGCTTTTGCCCGTGTTGATGCCTTCTGGTGCTTCCTCGAAGCGCCGTGCAGCCTCACTGCGAAGTGCTGCTGCTGCCGCAACGGCAGCAGCAGCAGCTGCTGCAGGCACCGATGGTGTGTCTTCTTCTAGATCCTCGAGGTGCAGCGAGTGCTTGGGGATGGTAAAGGACGGCATAGCGGCCTGCTGCTGCTGCTGCTGAAGTTGTTGGTGCTGCTGCTGTTGCTGCTCTAGCACCTGCTCTTCTGCAGTGTGCGCAGAGGCTTCCACGAGGAGCCGCGGCTGCAGCTGCGCCTCCTGCTGCAGGTGCTGACGCCACCGTTGCTGCAGCAGCATAGGCTGTTCAGTGTCTTGTGTCTGCGAGAGGAAGGCTTGTCTAGAGAAAGACAGGCTCAGAGCTTCATCCCGCATCAGCAGCAGCTCCTGCTGCTCCTGCTGCTGCGGCTCTTGTTGGTGTCGTGACGCTGCGAGTGAAGGTTGCTGCAGCGCATCATCGTCTGTTTCTGCTGCAGCCGCTGCTCCGGAGGTGTCAATGTACTTCCAACGCAGCCTTTGCGAGGGCTGCTCAACGACGCTCTGGCCGTCGTAACTGTCGCTGCTGCTTCCGTCGCTGGTGGCGTGCTGCTTGTTGCCACTGCCACTACTGCTGCTACTGCCACTGCCACTACTGCTGCTGTTGCTGCTGCTGCTGCTGCTGAAGGAGGTGGCGCGCCGCTTTTCCCCTGCACGCGCAGGCGGGGGAAAAAAGGCGAATGGCTGCTGCAGCTGCTGCTGTTGCTGCTGCTGCTGCGCTGTGCTGATGCGTTGGAGAACGGCCCTGAGGAAAGCGATCGCGGGAAGTTTAAGAAGGCAGATGTGCGGAGATGCAAAAAAAAGGCAGCAAAAGCAGCAGTCGCAACAAGAACAAGAGCAACCCTTCCCCCTCCACCCACTCTGCACAGACTGCGGAGTCAAAAGAGTCTTACTGGCGCGCAGCAGCTCTGTGTTTGGCGGCTGTAGCCCAGTACACAAGAAGCCTTCGCATCTGCTGTTGATACTGCAGCTTCTGCTGCTGCTGCAGCTGCCAGAGCACCGCTTGGCGCAGCTGCTGCCGCCGCAGCACAAGGGCATGCCACGCATGCAAGGCTGAGCGCAGCAGCGCAGCAGCACCTCGCTGCTGTCTTTCTTGGAGCAGCTCCTGAACTTGCGCTGACGCCCTTTGCAGCTTGCGATTTTGAGCAGCGTATGTTCGCCAGAAGATCACAATGCGAGCTGCAAAGGAACAGAGCGGCTCTAGGCACACACAAACACTCAATTGCATGAGGCACGCTGCAGAAGCCTTACCGCGCACAGACAACCCCCCTGCAGCGTCGGCGGTGTATGGACAGCACTCTCGCTCGCAGCTATCGTGAAAGCTAAGCAAAGCGCACAGCTCCGCAGACGGAGGAAAAATACCTACAGAGATGTCTGGTATACTGCAGCATGAGAAAGTGCTGCAGCAGTGCGTTCACTGCCCTTGCGTAGCGAAAAACGGAAACCCAGTGATGCCACAAGGAATGCAACAGAAGCGAACGGTGCTTTTGATGCACTTTCGCTGCAGCAAGGCCTAGTCGCTCTCCCTTTGTTGCAGCAGCCACCATATGCTGTAAACACAAGTGCAGCACGCGCTGGCGTTGCTGCTGTCTCAGCTGATGGGTGCATGCGCGAAAGAACTTCTCTCTCCGCGCGAAAAGCTGCCACCTCACGAACGTCTCGGCTTGCTGCAGAAAAAGAGAGAGCAAGAAAAATACAACAGCTCTCGCAGCAGCAGGTTTGCAAAGGGGAAGGCTTGAACTGCGCGAGAAGGCATAGAGAGGAGGGGCCTCTGAGTCGAGCCGCAACGCAAAGTACGTCTACAGAACAAACCATTGGCAGATATTTTTTCTCAACGAAGCTTCCTAGAGGCAGCAGCAAATGCAGCAGCAGACACGGCCACTTGTACCAATAGCAGCAACTGCAGCAGCTAGCCACCTGTCGTTGCTGCAGCTGTCTAAGAAAGCCTTCAGCTCTCACAAGACACCACGCCCTCCACTCTTCTTCCTGCTGCCGCTCGTGCAGACGCAGCAGCACGCGACGCATGCGCCACTGTTGCTGCAGCTCGAAAGCTTGTTGCTGCAGCATCGCATCGTCTCGCTTCTCCTGAAACAGTAGATACCACGCAGCAAGCACGTGGCGAACTCGCAGCTGCTGCAGAAACTTCGTAGCTGCGCTCTCATACTGCTGCCGCCGTGTCGCCTCCTTCCAGATTTGCAAGCAGCTCTGCAGCAGCTGCTGCGGTTCTCTCTGCACGCGCAGCTGCTGCAGCGTTGCAGCTGTCGCAGCCGCATGCATCCGTCTCGTGGCAAAGACGTGCCAACCCCTGAAGGAAGTCTGCAGACACCTCAGTTCTCGCCGTTCTGCGCTCGCAGCAGCAAACGTCTGCAGCCGCTCTTGCTGCTGCGCATGATCGTGCATGCGCTGCAACACCATATTGCACTGCGATTCAACCTGCCTGCAAGCAGAGGGAAGCAGCAGCAGAGGCAGCATCGACGCACACGGACACACACACATACAGCGATAAGACAGCTCGAACATACATACGCGTATGCACATACCTATACACACACGTATGTACATGCATATATATGTATATACATGAATATACATGTATGTATAGGCACATGTATATGCGTCAACCTGGCGAAAAGGGGTTTGCAAGGTAACTACTGGAATTTCTTCGGGTGTACTTCCACTGCCGCAACGTGGTGCCCCTCATGCATCTTTTATGCTAAATTTTTGAGCGAATTTTGATCTGCCAGTCTCCTCCCTCCCCCTTTCTCCTTCTTCCTAAGCAAAGAGAGTCCTTTCTTCCCACGGTGCTAACTCAAGGGATGGAAGTAGTTTGCGCTTCGACCTGCCGCCGCTCTTTCGACATGCAACTCTCCCCTTCCTCTCATTTTTTCCGACGCTGCTTACTGCTTCGTCTGCTGCAGCCGATTTTGCAGCTCTCGACCAGCTGCGGCTCGCAGAAGATGCTGCAGCTTCTTCGAGAGGAGGGCACGCTGATGCAGACACTGCAGCACCTCCCGTTGCTGCTGCTGCTGCAGCCGATGAACGCATGCAGCCAACAGCAGCACGCTGCGCGACAAGGAAGCGGCGAATCGCAGGGCGTAGAACGCATGCTGCTGCAAACGCTGCCTGCGCATGCAGCACACCTGTGCGAGCTGACGCCACACATGCAGTGTTCCCCGTTGCTGCTGCTGCTCGTGCTGTCGGCGAAGCAAACGCATGCGAAGCTGTCTCGAGGCGTACATCTGCAGACTCTGCAGCGGAACAAGCAGCACCAGAAAAAGTTGCCGCTTCCCCTTCTGCTGCTGATACGCCTGGAATAATGCTGCGGCTGCCGAAGGTAAGGGACTGAGAGAGACGCTTACGCGAAGGACTGCAGCAGCAATCTGCTGCTTGCGCTGCTGAAGCGCATGTCTCGCCAACAGCTCCATTAGTGCCTGTCGTTGCTGCAGCCAACGCCACTGCGTGAATGCATGGAGCAACAATCTGCAACGCAACACACGCATAATAAACACACATACACACACACATGCACCCTAGTACGAACATGGGCGTGTACATATACATATATGCATATATTTACATATATACATATATGTATGTATATGTAGACGCCCTTCTTCACACACACATTCTCCCCACATCACACAAGGAATTTTTCGTGAGCCGCGACTGCCTCCTTGAGAGCCGTTGCAGGTAGACTGGCATTTGCACACGCGGGAGCAGTTTTCGTAAATAGCAGAGCACCTGCGGGAAGACTTTTGCTGCACTGCAACGGCAGCGTGCTGCGCAGATGCTGCATGCCTCCAAGAAGAGAAGAAGGCGGCAAGGCGTCGCTTCCTGCAAGTTGTGAAGCAGCAGACTTCTACGGCTCGGCGTGCAGCTGCCTGCAGCAGGAGGAGCAATGCGCAGCAGCAGCGACGAAATCAGCAACGCGCAGAGAAGAAGGTGGATCATCATCGCCTTGCTCTCTCTCTATCCCTCTGCAGATCCCTCGTGAGGGAAGAGTCTTCTCCTAAGAAGAGAGAGAGAGACATAGGCAGCTGCTGCTACACCCGCAGACGTAGAACGCATGTTATACCTCGCGTAAAGCCGTGAGCGTCTTGCGCGCAGCAGCAGCAGCCCGTCTTCGCAGCAGTTTCTGCAACTTAAACGCGAGACACCACTGCCTTATACACCTCATTGCTAAGAGCTTGCCATATGTGCCTTGGAGCATGTACTGCTGCTGCAACTGCTGCAGCTTCTGCTGCCTCTGCTGCAGCCTGGCAGCTGCCAAGTCTTTCCAGACGGCAAACACGCGATTCAAGCGCAACAAAACTGCTGCTGCAGCGCCCACGGATCGCAGAGAAGCTGCACGCCGTCGCTGCATCAGCAAAAGTCGCCAGCGCTCAAACACCTCGTGCTGAACGCGAACCTGCAACACAGGGAAGCGACGAACACAAAATCTCAGAATACATGTGCCACCTCCATTTCCGTCCTTCCCTGCAAGTTGCTAAGATGGCGTTCGAAACATCGGCTGAAGCGGATTCCTATACGCACGATAGGTTTCTCTAAACACGCACTAACTGCGTTCTTTTGCATGCCTGCATGCTGCAGCAGCAGCGACAGCACCAAAAGCATAACAGCAGCTGCTGCTGCACCTGCTGCTGCATCTGCTGGTGCTGCGGCTGTTGCAGCATGCAACGAAAGTGTATGGTCCACAGCGACTGTTAGTTTTAGGAAGTGGGCAATTGTGGCATAGACGCACAGCATGCTGAACAGTTGCACAGGCTTGACACCACTCGAGACGGCGACGCTGGTTGACTGCCAACAGCAGCGCAGCTAATGCACGGTGCTGAGTCTGCTGCTGAATTTTGACGCTGAACGCATGCAGACGGAGCTGTTTCCAGCCGTGACGGAGCAGGGGAAGCCGCTGCGCTAGAACTGCAGTGGCAGCCAACCGGCGTGCGTGAGTACAGACACGCCAAGCCTGCAGCATGCGCTGCTGCTCCTGCTGCTCATGTCGACGTCGCAGCTAAGACGCACAGCACAAAAGACACACAGCAGACGCATGCAGTGCGAGTGCCAGCACAAAACAAAGGACAGTCGCAGCAACGCGATGCGCAGCAGCGGCGACTTTTTCGCAGTCGCAAGCGCATGAGGAGTTAAAAAGGCTGTTTGCTTTTGAATAATTGCTTAGTACCTGACACTCAAGACGCTGCAAACGCGCTGTCTCCATCCAAGATCTGAGCGTTTCCGTGCAGAGACGTCTGATGCGCAAGGCTTCGGCAGCAGCAGCTGCACGCCGGAGATGCTGTCGCTTTCTGCGGCAGGCAGAGAAAAAATAGTGGCAGTGGCAGCTTTCTTTCTTTGTGCCTTCCAGAGGCAGCACCTGCCAGCAACACAGCGTCCACCCCCTCCCTTCCTGGCTCCTGCTTCCCTCTCTGAAATACGAAGATGAGAAAAGCCAGAAAAAAACGACTTACAACGTCTGGAGCCGCCATGTTCGAAGCGTTATCACCCCGAAATGCTGCTGCTGCCGCTGCTGCACTGCATGAGTAGCAGCAACATACCGCTGAAGACGAGGCTGCGCCTTCGCACGCCAGCTCGAAAACAAGCGACGCAGTTGCTGGCTGGCCATGTGCTGCACTGCCGCAGAAGCCGCCGCTAGACGCTGTTGCTGCACTTCCTGCAAGCATCGCCACACTGCGTGCTGCATCAGCTGCTGCTGACGCTGCCGTAGACACTGCATGAGCTGCTGCTGCTGCTGCGTTCGCAGCAAATCGGTTGTTTTGTAGTATTTCCAGGAGCGAAAACACCGTTGGACTTGCCGAACTGAATGCCAAGCAGCTGCCAAGAGCTCTCGGGGAAGTGACAGCTTCCACTGAGGACTGCTGCTGCTGCTGCTGCTGCGGAAGGCGACTTGCTGCTGCTGCTGCTGCTGCTGCTCCGTGGCGCTGTCGGGAAGTGTGTGTGTATCGACCTCGCCGACGTGTTGCGGAAGGATGAGAGACTGACTAAGGGGCAGCAGCAGCTGGTGACGCTGCGAGAGGCAGCAGCCTTCCTTTTGGAAGGCGTCAATGCATGCATCCAAGGCTTCAGCATGCGCTGCAGTTGCGCCAGTGGGAGCTGCTGTTGCGACTTCCCTGAGGAGCAGCAAAATCGCGCAACTGCTGCGGCGAGAAGTCAACAAGTCCTCTGGATCTGCGGCAGTAGAATCTTGCGAGCTCCACAGAGATTCGGCTGGAGGCTTCTCAGCCTCAGCGCCTCCTTCACGGATCTTCTCCTTCTTCGCGTCATCAGATATCCGCGCACTGGGTAGCTGCAGCAACCCTGGGGAGAGCAGCTGCTGCTGCTGCAGCTGCTGCTGCTGCTGTTGCTGCTGCAGCTGTTGCTGCTGCAGCTGTTGCTGCTGTTGCATGACAGCAGACGGAGGGGCAGCAGTCGATGGCGTTGCTTCGAACTGCTGCGTGCAAGCCAGCTCGCCAGCTAGCGAGTGCAGGAGAGCACGAGGTATGAGAGGAAGGTGAGCGGATTGCGTGTCTTCTGGAGACGCTTCAGGGAGCAGTGGCAGCTGCAGCGGCAGGAGCAGCAATGCGCGAAGCAGCCGTAATCGCAGCAGCTGTTGTTGGCGCGCATGCGCTGCCAGCGCGGTAAACATCCATCTCATCTTCCGCAGTTCCGCCTTCGCTTGAAGACTCTCTGCAGAAGCAGCAAAAGCAACAGCAAAAACAACAGCAACAAAAGCACAGGCTGTGGTGCAAGGATGCGTCTTGGCTCTGAAGATGATTCTAAAGGCCCCTCCTTTTGTACCCCGACGCAGGTAGAGGCAGGCAAGTTGGAAGAAGAGGAGATTGCAGCAGCAACTACAACTGACAAGCAAGCAAGCCAGCGCGAAAGGCTGCAAGCGACTGGTACGCTGCAGATATATGCATATAATATATATACCAATGTATATCAATATATGTTTATTTATACATATCTCTATCTATCTACCCACCGCCAATGAGACGGCGCTGCTTCGCCGCTACAGCCGCAACGTGCCACTCGTGCAGCAGGAGGAGGAGCAGTCTCTTGTTGCTTTCTTGCTGGAAGGCTGCAGCGTTCTGCTCCTCTTGTAGGGGTCGTAGCAGCCGCTGTAGCCAGGCAACTAACACTTTGTGCTGCAGTCGCATACCCCATACAAGCTGCCACTGCTGCTGCAGCTGCTGCAGGCGATCCTTGAGCTCGCGCTTTTGTTGCCTTTGCTGCTGCTGAAGATGCCACGCTTGGAGCACGCTCTTCAGCAGCTTCTTGTGCTGCTGCATATCCGCAGCCACTGCCTGCAGCTGCGCATGCAAGAGGCATACACCAGCAGCGCGCACAGAGACACTTGACAGCCTGCATGCAGCCCTTGACTCCTCCCCACACTGCCGCTTCGGCTGGTTGTGATATACAATGCAGAAAAAGAGTCAACTGAAAAAACGCACCATTTGCTGCTGCCTCATCTCCTGGCATAGCCGCAGCTGCTGCCATCCGAAGCGAAGCCGCGCAAAACGGGAAGCTCGTGATACCAGCAGCACGAGCAGCAAAGACACAGACGCATTTTTCGCATGCATCCGAAGCGCAGCAACAGCAGCACGCTGCTTCAGGCGCTGCTCAACTGCGCTCAAGTGGCGGCTAGCCACTGCAAAACGAGAGGCCATCCGCCTAGCACACCCCACACAACAGAAAACGCAGCAACGCCTCTCCATGCACATGCAGCTCCATGCAGATATGCATGCAGCTATATGCATGCACATGCAGACAAATGCATGCAAGAAGTTGAGCACGTCAGATCTGTTACACTCTGTAACAAGGCTGCTTCTACGGGAACACGCACCAGGCAGCAAAGCACCGCCCCACAGCTTCTTGCGTCTTCTGCTCTTTTTTCCGAATAGTGTTAGCTGCTGCCTGCTGCAGCTGCTGCTGCCGCAGCGCAGCAGCCCTCCACTGCAGCCAAAACTGCCGTACAAGAGCATTTTGACGCTTCGAGAAAACGCTCTGCATGCGTTCCTGCAAGGCCGTTTCTGCTTCCCCATGCATGCGCAGCCGGTGCAACGCATGCCGTGCGCTGTAGCGAGCTCCAACAGCAGCTACTCGCAGCAGCTGATGGCGCCGCTGCAGTTGCAACATCCAAAGTCTCCACAGCTGCTGCAGAAGCTTCTGCTGCAGCCGCTGTCGAAGCGCTTCTGCAGTTCGCTCTTCTGTGCGTCTCCGCACGGCTGCTGCCCGCAAGGCAGAGAAAGCAGCCATCATCTGCCGTTCACGCTGCCTTTCCAGCAGCGTCAAGGCGTGTTGCAGCCTCTGCCTGTTGCGTTGCTGACGTTGCTGATCTTCCCGCCAGCTCCTCAAGACAGCCGCGAGACATTGCTGCCTTGCGCGCTGCTGCAGCAGCAAGCCACAGCGCGAGGCTTCGGCGCGCTGCTTCCAGCAAGAAAGGACGCGCCTCAGCCAAGCCTTTAGCACGGCTCCTCGTGCATGCAACACCCTCTGCAGCGGCAAGCGCACACCACAGAGTTCAGAGCCGCTGAGAGTGTCGCTGACGCTGCAAACGGAGAAGAAGCAGAAAAAAGAAAAGGGGGAAAAGAGCACCCCTAGAAGCAGAGAGAGAGACACACACACAAACCGAAGGCAACCTGCGCACTCACCAGCCTCGCGGATACTAGAAGCGTCTGCATTGCATGCAGCACTTGCTGCATGCAGTGCCGTTTCTGCTGCTCTTGCACCGCTAGTTCGAGTCGCCGCAACGTCTCCGCTTGCCGCCAGCTGCTCCATCCCCCACGCAACAACAGACGGCTGCAGCAGGAAGCCACTCTTTGGACTGCTGCTGCTGCTGCGCTGCAACGCTGCTGCTGCTGCTTCCACAGAACGAAAGTGCGCTGCAAGAGACGGCGCCTCAGGTGCTTCTCCACGACGTCTCCCTGCTGCCGCAGCTGCTGCCTCTGGCAGCAGGCTGCTTGCCAAGCAGCAAACAAGGAACGGAGATGCTGCTTTTCACGCCGCTGCTGCAGCAACACCCCCATGTGCTGGAGGGCAGCAGCAGAAGCAGCCACAAACCACCAGAGACGCAGCACGCGTCGGCGCTGCAAGAGCTGACAGACAAACTGAGCTTTTCGCACTTTCCTTCCTTCTCTGCATGCACTCAAAAGGGGAAAACAGGGGGGGAAAGGGAGGGGGTAAAGCGCAGCCAGCATAATTGCAGCAGATTTCTGGCACAAACAGCAGCTGCTGTACGCCCAGGGACGAAGTCACTTCTCAGTCGCAACACAATACCAGTGCAAGCAGCAGCGGCAATAGTACAAGCAGCAGCAGCAATAGTACAAGCAGCAGCAACACGAGCACGAGCAGCAGCACCAACAATGCAAGCAGCACCAATAGTACAAGCAGCAGCACCAATAGTACAAGCAGCAGCACCAATAGTAGAAGCAGCAGCAGCAATACCACTAACAGTGCAAGCAGCAGCAGCAACAGCACAAGCAGCAGCACCACCACCACGCACTGTAAATTTCCACGCAAGGCTTTTAAGGCGCGATGCAGCAAGTGTTTCTGCTGCATCAACTTGGCTGCTTCATTGCAAGCAGAAGATCGACGGACTGCCTGATCAGAAGGCAATGCAGAAAAAGCGACTCCCTCCTTGCATATCTAGCTTGTGAGAAGGCAAGAAGACAGCTGGCGCAACGGTTCGGTTCGTCTTGCGAGGTGTATCAAGCTCTCTGTCGATGCAGACAGCAGCCGAGATACACCCCACACGCTAGTTTCTGCATCAAAGCAGCTGCTTGCTAGCTGCATGCTCACTTGGTAGGTTCGTTGCATCTGTCGAAAAAGGCCTCTCAGCCGCGTCAAACGCAGCGTGTCAGTGGCAGTTTCCAGCTGCTGCCTCTCCTCTGCTGCAACTGCAGTAAAGATGCGCCATCCTCCGAAGGCTCTTTGCTTCAGAGACACCGAACGCTGATGAAACAAACACAAGATGCAGCAGCAGACAGCGCCACGCTACACGACTGAAGCAGCAGCAGCGGCAGCAGCAGCTCTTGATGAAGCAGCAGCTGCTCACAGGCGCTCAGCTGGACGCCAACCTCGCAAAAACGGCAGCAGCAGCAGCAACAATAGTAGCAGCAAAAATAGCAGCAGCAGCAGCAAAAATAGCAGCAGCAGCAAACCTGCTGCAGTAAAGCGTGGCATCGCTGCCTGAATGACGCATAGCGCAAGCAGCGTTGCTTCCATGCACTCCACGTCGAACGTAGCAAGAGAATGCTGCTCAGATTTGCCGTCAACTGATGCTTTACGTTCAGCCGCTGCTGCCAGCCTGCAAAGCTGATCCATACACTGAACGCATCTCGCAGCAGCTGCTGCCGCTGCCGCTGCCGAAACGCTGCAGCAGCTGCTGTCCACTGCTTCCACGACGAGAAACAAAGTTTCAGCAGCTCCTGCAACAAAAAGATTTGCAGCAGCAGCAGCTGGTCTGCACGTACAGCTGAGGTGTCATCGTTTGCGACGCTACAGGCAGCAAACAGCGAGAGCGGCAGCTAGCGACGGAGGCAGCAGCGAGAAAGGAGATATCCTTAACAGCAGCATTAGGAAGAATAACAGCAGCAGCAGCACTAGGAAGAACAAGAGCAGCAGCAGCATTAGGAAGAACAAGAGCAGCAGCGCTAAGAATAACAGCAGCAGCAGCAGCACTAAGAATAACAGCAGCAGCAGCGCTAAGAATAACAGCAGCAGCAGCGCTAAGAATAACAGCAGCAGCAGCACTAGGAAGAATAACAGCAGCAGCAGCACTAGGAAGAACAAGAGCAGCAGCAGCACTAAGAAGAACAAGAGCAGCAGCGCTAAGAATAACAGCAGCAGCAGCACTAGGAAGAACAACAGCAGCAGCAGCACTAAGAAGAACAAGAGCAGCAGCGCTAAGAATAACAGCAGCAGCAGCACTAAGAACAACAGCAGCAGCAGCAGCACTAAGAATAACAGCAGCAGCACTAAGAATAACAGCAGCAGCACTAAGAATAACAGCAGCAGCAGCAGCACTAGGAAGAACAGCAGCAGCAGCAGCACTAAGAAGATCAAGAGCAGCAGCGCTAAGAATAACAGCAGCAGCAGCACTAGGGAGAACAACAGCAGCAGCAGCACTAAGAAGAACAAGAGCAGCAGCGCTAAGAATAACAGCAGCAGCAGCACTAAGAAGAACGGCAGCAGCAGCACTAAGAAGAACAAGAGCAGCAGCACTAAGAATAACAGCAGCAGCAGCACTAAGAAGAACGGCAGCAGCAGCGCTAAGAATAACAGCAGCAGCAGCGCTAAGAATAACAGCAGCAGCAGCACTAGGAAGAATAACAGCAGCAGCAGCACTAAGAAGAACAAGAGCAGCAGCACTAAGAACAACAACAGCAGCAGCACTAAGAATAACAGCAGCAGCAGCAGCACTAAGAACAACAGCAGCAGCAGCAGCGCTAAGAATAACAGCAGCAGCACTAAGAATAACAGCAGCAGCACTAAGAATAACAGCAGCAGCAGCAGCACTAAGAATAACAGCAGCAGCAGCAGCACTAAGAATAACAGCAGCAGCAGCAATAAGAAGAACAACAGCAGCAACACTAAGAATAACAGCAGCAGCAGCAACACTAAAAACAACAACAGCAGCAGCAGCACTAGGAAGAATAACAGCAGCAGCAGCACTAGGAAGAACAGCAGCAGCAGCAACACTAAAAACAACAACAGCAGCAGCAGCACTAAGAAGAACAGCAGCAGCAGCAGCACTAAGAATAACAGCAGCAGCAGCAGCACTAAGAATAACAACAGCACCAGCAGCAAGATGGAGAGGTGGCTCTTACCGTTTTGAGGTGTTGCGCAACTGCAGGCACATGTTGCAGCATGCGGACGGGGTGTATAGACATATCGAGGGGTACCAAGGAAAGCAGCGAGGCAGTGGCATGGGGGAGGGGGGAAAAGCCTTTGCGTTTGCATGCCTGCTGCAATACGAGCGTCAGATTGAGGGGCTGTTTTATAGCGCTGCCATTGTGTCTCTCTTGCTGCAACTGCGCATGAAGGACTGCGCAGCGAACGACAGCCAGCGTAGCAGCCGCATTTCCGCGCACAGCGCTACCAGCAGCAGCAGCCTCATCTCTGCTGACTGCAGCAGCAGCACGCCACACCTGCAGAGACTCCTGCATGCGCAAAATGTCAACACGGTGTTGCAGTGTCTGTGCTGCGCAGCGCAAGTGCCTCTGCATCCACGCATACTCCAGCAGCAGCCGCAGCGACTTCTCCTGCAGCCGCTGCTGCTGCAGCGTTGCAAAGACGCGCATACGCAGAGAAGCGGCTTCTCGACGCTGCCGCTGCTCCCTTTGCCACGTCCAAAAGACTTGCCGCTGTTGCTGCAGCTGCTGCTGCCGCTGATGCTCTGTAGCGACAGCTGCAAGCTCTCGCAGGCGACGCTGCTGGGGCAGGAAGCCGCATCGCCAGACACGAAAGGCCTCTTCCTTGCGTCGCATGCAAGTGCTGCTTCTACGCCAATGCTGCTGCAGCAGCAGCTGCTCGCGGAGGTGCTTGAGCGCATTTCGCAGCGCACAGAGACGCAAGAAGCGGCTCAAAACAACGAGTGAAGCCTCGATCTGCTGTTGCTGCTTTTTCTGCTGGTGGGCTGCAGTCGTCGCTTCTACCCAACTGCGCAGAGCTCTCCGCTGCAGCAAAGCGGCGCTCTTGTCAATCACCTTCTGAGCGACAGCGGCTTCTAAGGCTGCCGCTGTCTCTGCGACTCTGTGCCAATGCTGCACACCCTCCAACGCCTGCCGCTTCATCAGACCGCTGCTGAGCTTCTCTAAGACAGAGACACCTTGCTGCAGCCGCTGCAGATGCTGCTCCTGCTGCTGCTCCCTTGGAGGATGACAGGCGACAATTTCTAAAGTTAGTTGGGGCCTTACTTGAGGCGCTTGCTGCTGCTGCTGTTGCTGCAGATGCTGTTGCTGCAGCTGCTGTTGCTGCAGCTGCTGTTGCTGCAGCTGCTGTTGCTGCAGCTGCTGTTGGATAGCTACCCAGTGCTGCAGCAGGCGCTGTTGCAAAGAAATTCCTCGAGCAGAGGACAAGGCAATGCCTTGCTGGAGGAGAAGCGCATTCATTTGAGATGCAAGGAGAGGCAAAGGAGCAGCCGCCTGCAGCTGCAGCTGCTGCTGTTGGCGCTGTAGGTGTAAGACACGAGCTGCTGCAGCAGCAATCAGCTGCGTGTCCGTTGCCGTGGCAGTGCCCTCGCAAAAAGCCAGCGAGACAGTCTGCTGCTGCTCTTGCTGCTGCTGCTGCTGCTGCAGCCGCTGCTCTTGCTGCGCTGCGTATGGGTGCTTCTGCAGGGAGGCAACCCCTGCTGCAGCGTGCTGGTGACAGCAAATTCTCGCCGCATCGGTGGGGTGAGGTGATGCTCCTCCTCCTCCACAGTACTGCATGCTGGGAGGTGCCTGGTGGACAGGAGCAGCCGCCCTGCAGCAGCAGCTTCCCCCGCTACTGCTGCTGCTGCAGGCAGCGTCTCTGCAGCAGCAGTCGCAAGGCACTGCAGGAGCAGCAAGCAGCGGCTGCGCCTCGGGGAGCAGCATTCCAGCCGCTCTGGGAGACGCGCGAGGCATTGTTTGTCACATAATTCATGGTTCTTATGGGGAGGTACCTTCCTGTGCAGAGGCTGGCTTGCTGCCCTGCTTGAGCCGCACAGCACTGGCTAGAGAGCTGTCTGCGGGATGCTCTTCTCCCGTACTCGCTGCCGCTCCGTCTGCTGCTCTCTATTCAGGCAATTATTCCCCCAAATCCCCTGAAACGCCGGATAAAAATGCTCAAACACAGCGCTCCTGCCGCCGGTGGAGCGCTCACTCACGCAATGACCAGCGGTGTATGTGCCGTTGCGCTTCACACCTCCTCCCCGGCTGTCTCGCCGCATACGAGACACGTCTTTTTCGAGCAAACAGAAGCAACAAGCCGCAAAAAGCTCATTTCTGGAGAATTCTGCGCGGGGTGTTGCGCTCATGCCACCGCTGCCACCGACAGCGACCCGCAACACCACAGTCCCACAGACGCATCCTGCCAGGCGCATGCACCTCCTGCCTGCCTGCCTGCCTGCCTCACACGGCTCCGCAAAAAAGCCAGTACATGTGCTCGTGCGGCTGCGCTGCATGGTCCGGCGTCTTCTGCATGCGCCAAGCGTGTGTGTTTGCATTTATTCTTTCCGAAACGCTTCCAGCCTCCGTCGTCGACGGTGTCGAGGCTTCGAACTGCGAATGCAGCGAACAACCCCTAGACGCCATTCGCTCTGCAGCACACAGGTGTTGTGGCCGTTCGGAGTGCCTTGGGGGCTGCTGCTGCTGCTCTTTGGCGGCTAGCACCTGCTGCAGCTGGTGTCACCCCCAGCGAGCTTTGCCATGCAGCAAGCTGCCACAACGGCAAGGAGAAGCTGCAACTGCGATGCAGCAACAAGACGAGCTGCTGCTGGTTTCAGTTGGGGCGGCTTCTCCGGACGAGCGGGATGTTCTTTCTCTCCCCTGTGCAGCGCATGCAGCTGCAGCCTCGGCTGCAGCGACGGCAGCAGAAGCTGAGCCGCTCAGCTTTGCTGCAGCCGTGCGAGCAGCCACGGCTGCAGCAGCAGCTGCTGCCGCTTTTTCCCAGAAACAGAGGCAGCACCTGAGAACGCCTCTCCTCTGGAACTGCGTAGACAGCAGGAGCAGAAACCTCTGTTGTCTGCGCTTCTCTCAACTCTCCAGTGTATACGCAGGACGAGCCTCAACAGCAGCCTCTGCAGCACCCAGTGGGGGCGGAGGCAGCGCTTCGGAGGATTCTGCAGAAGCCTCTTCCGCAGCAGAAAGCTGCAGCAAGGAGAGACTCGCGCCCCACACAGCAGCAGCAGCAGTTGCTGATGCTGGAGTGTACGAACAGCAGCTCCGGGAGTGCCACGCGCTGCTGCAGCAACTGTTAGATGGCGATGCCACCCAGCAGCAACAAGCAGAACGCGTATTTCTGTCGTGTTGCGAATCTCCAGGCGTCCTCTTGGCGCTAACAGCGTATGCAATATGCGGATTCATCCCTCTGCTCTTCGTGCATTCATGTTGCCACGCTGCTGCTGCCGCGAAAGCAGCCTTAGCCGCTCCAGGAGAGCGCGTGAGCGGCGAAAAGGCAGATGCCGCGACGCAGCGCGCGCAAGAACCGCTGCAGCAGCCTCCCCACCACCTCGTTTGCCTGTGCAGTGCCTCGGAGTGCTGCTGCATCTTTTCGCAGCGGGGGCAGCAAACGCTGCAGGCTGCTGCGACGGCGTGCGACGGGAGGAGCAGCAGCAGCAGCAGTGGCAGGAACGCCTTCCCGACGCAAGTCTTGTGCGCTGCGTTGCTGCGGCAGCTTGTCGGATCTCGTTGGCTGAGTTTCGACTCTGCAGAGCAGCACGCTGCGTTGCTGCTGCTGCTGCATGCAGCTCCTGCCCACCCGCAGGAGCAGCTGCAGCAGCTGCTGCACAGAGTCTTGGCGCAGCTGCTGTCTTTCCAGCAGAAAAGCTGCGTCTGCAGCTCCCTCGTCGAGCCGCAGCCACCAGCAAGACTGTGCTGCTGCACAATCCTCACGAGACGCAGGGAGCTGCTGCTGCTGAGGCAGCAGCAGCGAGAAGCTGCGGAAGCTGCCTTGAGGGGACGTGCTGCGACGACGACCAACGGCTGCCACGGCGGCAGCAGCAGCCAGGCAGCTAGCAGCAGCGAGAGGAGGAGGAGAAGAAGCAGCAGCAGCAACAGCAACGGCAACAGCAGCAGGAAGACCTCTCTCAGCGCGGCGGCAGCGGCAGCGCCACTTTCTGCTAGGGTGCAGCCTGTGCCCTCTTCCGGCGCTTTTCTTACCGAGAAAAATGCGTTTCTTGCACCTGCAGCAGCTGACGAGGCGGCGTGTCGGCTGACAGCAGCACACATTGCAGCAGACAGTCCTAAGGCAGCAAGAAGCTCGACGCCTCTAGCCAGTGAATCTCCGCCGCAGTCAGAAAGCGCTGAAGCGGCAGCACCTCAAGACCAAACTCATACTGCGGCGAAAACGAATTTTTCTGCGCAGATCATGCCTTGCTGCTGCATTGCGGCAGAAAGTCTGCCAGAACAGATGTTGGCACGTGTAATGGTGCGTCGATTTGCCGTACTAAGGCAGCTGCAACTGCAGTTGCTGCGGCTATTCTTGTCTCGCTTGCGCGTGCAATGCATATGCCTCCATCCTTGATGTGAGGATGCTGTGAATCTGCGCAGGAGCTTGTACAGCAGGCAGCAGCCGCTGAAGCAGCCGAAGCAGCGGCGGCAGCAGTAGACGACGTTGCAGCAGGGGAGTCTTCTTTTAGCGACAGCACGCGGTTCGTGCTGCATTCAGCCTTGAGGCTGCTGCAGGTGTTGCTGCGCGACTGCCCGAGCTTTTTGCAGCAGCAGCAGCAGCAGCGGCTGCAGCATTTGTTGCATTTGCTGCTGGAAATCGCACCAGGGAGACGCGCATACAGCGTGTTGCTGGCGCCTGGCATGCTGTCTGCTGCTGCAGAAGATGCCTCGGCTGCTGCTGCGCCAGGCAGCACTGCAGCGGCTGCTTCAGCCCCTGTCGCTGCCATCGAGACGACACGAAGGCGTTTGCAGATCAAGGTGAGTTGCGTTCAAAAGACTGCAGAACTAGTTTTAGCTGCCTCGAGGAGCGATCCGTCGTCTTCTCATGCAGTGCGGCTTCCCTCGCCCTTCCGACATTGGGTGTGACTTCGCGTCTGTCCGTCCGTCTTTTGAACTCCGCTTCCGCTTCGTGCGCTGTCGCAGAAACCGTCCCTCGATTCCAAAACTGCTGCGGCATGTCTCCTCGTCTACGTGGAGCTCCTGGAGGCTGCGCAGCAGCACAAGCAAGAGTGCTGCTGCTGCTACGGCTGCTGCTGGGTGACGTCGCTCCTGCAGCTCGTGCATCCCCTGCTGCAGCAGATCCTGCTGCTGCTGCGCATCAGCAACATGCAACTGACAGACCAAGGGCACCTTGCAGTTGCTGTGCAGGCGGTTCGCTGCTGCGTTCTTGTCGCACGGCTCTGCCGTCCCCGCAGCAGCAGCTACAGCAGCAGCTACAGCAGCAGCAACTGCAGCAGCCATTGCTGCGGCTTTGTCTTTCACAGCGTGGCTCCTACAGTCGCGCCGCTGGAGAGCAGCAGCCGCAGAACCCCTGCTGCTGCCGCTCAGGAAGGCTTGCAGCTGCACGCTTCCTCCGAAGGCACAAGCAGCACGTCGACTTCCCCCGATTCTCCCTTGGCAAGGGGGGGAAGGCGTCTTCCCTCTGCCGTCGGTGCAGTGACTTCTTCTGCCTCTGCTGAGCAGGGGATGCGCGACGGCAGCAGCGGCTTCGTGCCAGAGGCTTCTGCAGAGCTCGTCGCTGCTTCTTCGACGGCAGTCGAGAGCTTCCTCTCCGAGCCGTCACTCGCGGCAGGCATGGGCTGCTCCCCAGGATGCATCAGCTGGGAATGCCGTCTGAGAGGGCAGTTCAGATCTGCTGCGCCTGTCTTGCTAGATGCATGCATCGGTCTTTTGCAGCGCTACTTCTGCACCTACGAGGCGCTGATGCTGCAGGAGGGGGAGGACGAGCAGCAAAGGCAGGGCGGCAGCGGCAGCTGCAGCGGCAGCAGCAGCAAGACTGCCGCTGCTGCCGCAGCAGAAGCCTCGAACCCCCTTAGCACCACTGGTCGTTGTCTCGTGGTGCAAGGCGTCTGCTTTCTTTCGGAGTGTGCGCGATGTTCGGAGTCGCGAGTGCTTCTGGTCGGTGCGGAGGAAGCGCGAGCAGCCGCAGCAGAGGCAGTCGCTGTCAAGAGCAGCGTCTATCCGTCTGCCTCCGAGAGTGCAGCTGCAGCCTCCGAGGAACGCGACTTTGGCCTCATAGGGAGATCACTCGCCTCTCCCTGCAGCGCCAGGCAGCAGATCCAGAGTGCAGCACAAGCACAAGCAGCACAAGCACAAGCAGCACAAGCAGCACAAGCACAAGCACAAGCACAAGCACAAGCACAAGCAGCAGGAGCACGACAACGCGATCCTAAGGATGTGGAAACCTTCCCTGGTCTTACGCTGCTGCTCTCGCTGCTGCTGCCGTATTGCCAGCTATCTGCAGCGGAGGAGCATCAGCTGCAGCAGAATCCGAACAGTTTCATCGACTGGAGCAGTGGCGAGCAGAGCCTGCTGCTTCGAGCGCTGCTGCTGCAGCAACGCTTCAGCAGCATGCAGCTCCAGTACCTTGGACTCTCCGTGAACAGCCCGCTTGACGCTCCAGCGGAGTCTGCAGCAGCAGAAGAGGAGGAGCGACGGCGACGGCACAGGCAGCTGCAGCAGCAGCAGAAGCAGCAGCATGAACAGCAGCAACAGGAAGAGGATGCGGATGATGAGGAGGCGCTTGCAGGGCAGTCTGTACGACGCGTGGTGCTGCAGCTGCTGCACGCGCTCGAGTGCCCTCCCGAGCCTTCTCACTGCTCCTGCAGAGATGTCGCGCGCTTTCCGCATGCACTTTCCAAAGGAGCAAGCGGCAGCGACAGTGAGCCTTCCCCGTGCTGGGCTGCAGAGAACGACGTGCCAGTGCGTGCATGGCGGGGAGCCTCGCCGATGAGGCATCCTGCAGCGGCTTCCGCTGCCGAGAGTCTCAGCCCTCGCTGCTGCATGCGGCGATGCTGCAGAAAAGCCTCGGCAGAGAGCTGGGGAGAAGGCACAAGTGAAGCAAAGATGCCTCTGCCCACAAGGACTGCTGTCGCTGCTGCTTTAGCGCGGCGTGCCGTTGCTGCTTCTGTCGCAGAAGCTGCGGAGTCTCTGCTCTTCATCAGCGCAGAGAGGAGGCAGCAGAAGATGCCCTGGTGGTCTCTTACCGAGGTTCGCTGCATTCGTAAATGCTGATGATGCTGCTGATCTTGAGGCATTCGTAAATGCTGATGCTCTTGATGCATTCGTAGATGCTGATGCTCTTGAGGCATTCGTAAATGCTGCTCTGGCTGCATTCGTAAATGCTGCTTTTGCTGCTGCTCTTGATGCATTTGTAAATGCTGCGTTTGCTGCTGCTCTTGCTGCATTCGTAAATGCTGATGCTGCTGCTCTTGATGCATCCGTACATGCTGCTCTAGCTGCATTCGTAAATGCTGCTTTTGCTGCTGCTCTTGCTGCCCTGCGTGTCGTCCTCGTTGTAGCGTTTTTTCGTGTTGATTTTGCTGCTGCATCCCCTCTTAAGGCGTTTCGCTTTCGCGCTTGAGGGCTAAGCCATTGCCTTGTGGCTAGTGAGTCGCTGTTGATGTCGTTTTCTTTCGTGCAGGCTGCCTTATGGGCTGTTGGCTGTACTCACGCCGAAGAGGCAGCGGCTGCAACTGCACTTGAAGCCTCAGTTCAGTGCATCGCACGTGTGTTGGCAGCAGCAGAAGCAGCGGAAGCTGACGCATCGCCTCCAGGGGTCATTCCCTCGTTGCTGCTGCGCTGCCGCTGTCTCCTTGTGGCTTGCGTGCTTCGGGTGTACATACGGCGCAAGTACGCGCAAGAAGTCGAAACGCTCGCCAGACTTGCTCTAGAGGCTTGCTGCGAGGAGAAAAATCCGCTGCTGCTGAAGTGAGATGACGCTTGCTTGGAAGGGAGGAGGGGAGGGAAAGGGGAGGCATGAAGCCTTGCTTCTTGTTGGAAGCCTCTCTATCTCAAGTACCCTGTCTACACATGCGCGCTCAGCAGCCGGCGTGTATAGGGCGAAGGGGGAGGCGGAACGCTTATATGTAAATACATACACAGATGAATAATACATAAATACGTAATAATATGTGTTTATATACATATTAATATATCCCGGGAGGGGGGAGATGAGGAGGAAAGGTTTTTGGCAGCGCTGTCGCTAAGGGAGTTGCTTCCAATGTGTTCGCATGCCTCGCTGCGTTTCTGCTGCAGGTTGTGTGGATGCGTTGCGTTTGAGGCATTCGTTTCGTCGAGTTCGGATGGTGCCTTTGTGGGGAGCAGCAGCTGCTGCTTCCTGTTGTCTCTCCCGAGACTGCTCCGACTGCTCATGGAGATTCCGAACTGCATCATGTTGCTGCTGCAGTTAGCGCAGCGCGTGTTGCTTGTGGTGCCTGCTGCAGTGTTGCAGCGTCTTTGTGCAGAGGGCGGCTTACAGGAGCTGCTTCAGGTGTTGTTGAGAGTTGCAGTTCGCAGTCCTCCAACGAATCAGAGAGTTCAAGATCTCATACGCGTTCTTGCCTTGACGTGTCAGAGAAACGAGTATGCAAGCCTCTTTCTCTGCTCACACTTAAGACTGCTGCAGACGCGTTGCCTCATTTTCTCTCTCGGTTCCGCGTCTCCGTTGCCTGCCGATCTACAGTCCGCTTTTCCGGCAGCAATCCTGCCTTGCTGCCTCTGTCGCATCCCTCCCTCCCCCGCGAACGGTGCTGTACTGCGGGAGGAGTAGAGGGGAAGCTTGTCTGTCTGGAAATTTTTTGCGGAATGCATGCTGCATGCTGCCTTGCGATGAACGCAGCGTCCAGCTCTTTCGCGCACTGCTACCTCCGCTAGCTCAGCGGCTGCAGCGGTGTGCAGCAGCTGACAGGAAGCGCGATGCTGCTCTGCAGCGAAGACGAGCTGCTGCGCTTCCTTCTTCTTCAGCTGCTACAGCCGGAGAGACGCGCGCTTCGCCAATGCAGGCACCGAGAGATCTGCCTGCAGCAGCAGCAGAAGGTCCTATCCCCGTCACATCGCCGTACGAAGTCTGCACCTGCGTCGAGGCACTCGCGAGCTGTCTCCTCGCTGCTTATTTGCAGCAGCAAGAATCCCACGCGTGGAAGGGATCGTCGCATGCATGGGCTAAGTCGGAGATGGAAGAGCTGCAGCAGGAGCCAAGTGTCGCGACGGCAGCAGCGGCGAAGGCGCGTGCTGGAGGTTTGGCCGTTGGAGCGAACGATGATACGCAGACCTTTCTTGCACGCAGCAGCACGTTCGCCGAAGTTGTGCAGCTCCTGCTGTCAGCCTTGCTGCGCAGCGACGATGAGGCGCTGCTCCAGGAAGGCATCTCCTGCCTTGGTCTTGCCGTTTGCTGCGTTCCTGAGATCGCCGACGTTCAGCTGCAGCAGCAGCAGCAGCAGCCAGAAGCGCTGCAGCAGCTGCAGCAGCAGCAGCGGACGCCGCTGTACAGCTTGCTCATGTATACGGCTGGCAGCCTTCAATCTCGCTGCGACGTATCTGCCACCATTGCCTGCCGCGCAGCCGATCTGTGGGAACTGCTGGTCGGAGTGTACAGACAGCGGCTCTCGGCCGCTCACCTGCAGGAGCTGCTGCTCCTGCTGCTCTTGCGCCATCGCCAAGCAAAGGATCCCCTTCTCCGCGTGCAGCTGCTGAAGACTTCATGCTGGTTGCTTCTGCAAGATCCAGAAGGCCTTTTCCCCCTTCTGCTTGGATCGCAGACAACCTTCGCCGATCAGCAGCAGCAACAACAGCAACAACAAGAGGAGCAGCAGCAGCAGCAGCACTTGCAGAAGAAGCAGCTGGAGAATCGACACAAGCCGCAGTACCCTTCTGCAACTGCAGCATCGGCAGCACCACCCCACACGTCATCGGAAGCTGCTGCAGCAGAGGCCTACTGTCTCTGTCTCCGCTGCATGAGCTGCAGCCACAAGAATAATTTGGCATGCGGAATCCACTCCACCTCAAAATCGGCTGCCTGTTTTGCTCCTCCCGCTCGATGTGGTCGCAGAACTAGCAACAGGAGCAGCAGCAGCAGCAACAGGAGCAGCAGCAGCAGCTGCTGCTGCTGCGTGGCTCAGAAGACAGCCACGCGACATCACCCCAGTCGGAGGCAGCGCCAGCAAGAGCAGCGCCTCCTCCCCGAAGCAGCTGCAAGCAGCCTGCAACTTCTGCTCATCCTGCTCATACAGCACATGCGCAGCAACGCCAAGCGACTGCAGCAGCAGCGCCATTCTGTCACCAAATTTGGAGCTGCCGTCTTCATTAGAACGGGGTGCTGTTTCCTGACGCTTAGCAGTGGTCGCTGGCTGCGCGCCGTCTGTCTGCAGCAGGAGCAGCAGCAGCACCAAACAGGCCTCGTGCAACCCTGTCTCGCTCAAGCTGTACGTACATACACTCCGTGTTGTTGCTTTTGTGCATGCATGCATGCATGCATGCATGCACACACCCTTCATGCAGCTTCTGCCCCTGCGGGAAGTGCCGCCAACTCCCCCTCTTTGCTGCAGACTCCCCTCCTTCTCGATGCAGCAGCGGATCGTAGTAAAAGAGGCTTAGCCGCAGAAATGCACCGACCATGACTCCCTTCTTTCGGCTGCTGATGAGGCCCCTGTCTGCGATATTTTTGCGTTGCAGCTTCTGCAGTCTGTGCTCAGTCTGCATCGCCGCAGATGCCTCTCGAAGAGGCTGTCAATACAGCAAGGTCTGCATGCCTCTGCGGCAGCGTCTCCGTGGTTGTCTGATGTCGCCTCTCACCCTCCTGCAGCTGCTTCAGCAGAAGCTGGAAGCGCAGCGTCAGGAGAGACTGCCAATCCACGGAGAACTCTCGGCCGTGTCTCAGAAGGCGCTCTTCACGAAACGTCAGAAGACAGCAAAAGCAGCAGCAGCAAAAGCGGCAGCAGAAGACTCCAAAGGCTTCCTGCTGCACTACAGCACTGCAGGCCTGAGAGCAGCGGCAGCAGACTCGTGGAGTCTTCGCTTACACCCCTAAGTGAGCTGCTACTGTCTTCTTCTGCCTCTGGAGTTCGCCCACTCAGTAGCCAGAAGCATTCGTGTGTCTGCGCTAAGCAGTCCTGAAGGTAGAGCACTTGACTTCCACTAGCCGTTCATGGAAATTTCGCGAGCTGGTATCGGCTATTGCCTGCAGCAGGCAATAGTGTCTCTTGAAAGCTACGGATTGACGTGTTTTTGCTGCAGATAGCCGCCTTCGAAGACGCTCTCCGGGGTGGTGCAGCTGTAAATACACCTCGGAGAGCAGCAGCAGCAGCAGCAGCAGCGGCAGCGGCAGCAGCTCCTGCAGTAGTCGCTACAGCAGCAGTAGCAGTAGCAGCAACAGCAGCGACAGCAGCAGCATGCGCAGTTGCGCCGCGGGGGATAGCAAAAACGGCCCGCTGCGCATGCTGCTGCAAAAGCGAAGAGGGTTGATGCTGCAAGCTCCCGTAGACGAGGTGCTTGCCTGTGCAGTTGCAGCAGCAGCGCATGCATCCTTCGCTTGCAGCGATATGTGGCCTGCGAAGCTGCGGCAACAGCTCCTGCAGCAGCAAGAGAAGCAGCACCCTTCTCATCAGAGCGAGGTTCAAGAGGCACCCTGCGTCGACATCGCTTCTCCCCAGTTTGCTGTCTCCCTGACATCACCATCACGACAGATGCAGCAACAGCAGCTCCAGCCGCTGCAAATACGGCTGCTGGAGGAAGTGTCTTTCGACGAGGGCAAGAAAGCGCCCGACACCCCTGAGGATGCAGCAGCGGCAAGTACTGTCGAGCAGCAGCAAAAGCAGCAGCAGCTGCAGCATCAGCCTTCCAGCAGCACATCTACCTCAGCGGTGAGCGCAGTGTCTTCAGGTGCATATACTATGGCTGGAGGATCAACACGCCTCGCAGTCAGCAGCAGCATGAGCTTCCTCACCGTGCAACAGCAGCAGCAGCGGCCGGAGGAAGAGCGGCAGCTGCTTCAGCAGCGCTTGCAGCAACAGCAGCAGCAGAGCCGAGCTGCCATGATGCTGCTCGGCGGGAGTATTGATCAGCAGCGGCAGGCGGAAGAAATCTCAGACGACGATGAAATGCGTTGTGATCGACCCTCTCTGTAGCGTCGCCCAACGCCTTAGAGAACACCGCAGGTAGTGTGTCTCTCTGCGCCTCTCATAGTTGGAATGCTTTTCCAGTGCAGTCCTTAAGAGAGAGGAGCACTGGGTGCTGTATCGATTGTCATGTCTTCTTCATCTACGGTGTTGGGCAGCTGCGGCAGTTCCACCAGCAGTAGATGTGCATATTTCATTCTGCATGTAATTCGAGAAAAGTCGGAGGCGTGGCTGTTATCAGCTCCCTCCAATGTAGTCGCGAGGTGCCTTGCAGTTTCTTAAGTGAGCTACGTAGATGGATGTAAGTCAAACGGCTCACGGCTCGAAGCGACATGTTAAAGTTGGCGAGTGGGGTTGCATGCCGTCCGTGAAGAGGCGCAGCAATGTTTGCCGCCTTCAAGCCTTCCTTTCCCCTTCCCACGCGAGTTCTCAGCCTCTCAGCTCTCCGGCAGTTCTGACACCCCTCACCTCCTAGAAAAACGCTTGCGGTAGATCATGTCCAACCCCTCCCTTGCACCAGCCGACCCCACAACTCCCTGTGCGAAGGCGCTAAGCGGAAGATGCGTTGCCGCGGATACTGCATTCTGTCAGTAGACTGACACCATGTAGCCAAACAAATCGAGCGATACGGGCAGAGAATGCGGAAGGCAGTGTCACGGCACTCTTACTTACTCTCTACGTGTCGACAGTAAGTAGGACAAAAATCACGAGGCTGCGAGTGCGGTAAAAGGCCTCCCAAGGCCGATTACTGCCTCCCGCTCTCCAGCATTTCTGAGGTGTGCAGAAACTCAACTTCTCAAGGAAGATGGGAAGAAAAGGGGGAAGCGCAATCCTGCAGTAGACAGGCATGATTGCTCACTCCCCCCGCCGGGGTTCTGCTGCTAAAATGCCACCCCTCGCTGCTGCAGCACCACTGTAGAGCCTCTCTGCCTTATTGGGGGATCAGGCACACTTGGCCTTGCATGCTCTGTGGAGCTGCCGCGGAAGAAACACCAGTTGTGGAGTGCCGAGAATACGCATCAGAAAGGCAAGGGGGGAGGGGCTGGCAGGTGTGTGTGCGGCCGCTAGAGGGCTCTTCTTGTGGAAAAAATCGGAGAGGTGGTGCAGTAGTTACTGTGGAAGACGCTGCAGGTGCAGCCAACAGCTCCGCTTTGCTTCAGGGAGACACTGATACCAACTTCCACAGGCAAAAAAGAGGATGCGTTGCGCCTGCATCTCCTTCCAGTAGGATGTTTGCAACCCCTGCCTCGATCCCTGTATGCCAATTCGACTTGGGCCGCTTTAATCCAAACGGTAAAACGCGTGCAGTGGTGGGAGACACGGCTGCACCTCTCGGTACACGTGTGCCACGCAAGCGAGCAAGGCGCAGCTCCTCCTTACCCGCCGACGCTGCTCGGCAAGACAGGCAGTCTTCGAGAGCAGCAGCTGCGTCCTCTGTCGATTCCACTGCCAAGGCTTTCGGTCCTTCTGCCGCAGCGAGCAGCGCTGCGAGCGTGCTCAGCTGGAGAAGGGAGTAAGATACGCTAAAAGGTTCAGTAGCAAGTAGCTGCGGCTCCCTTCGGCCTGGTAAAACACGGAGTCAAATTTCGTGCTGAACTTCATATACGCGAAGAGCAGGGCGAGTGCACACGTTGACCACGTCCAGGCCTGAACGTAGACTAAAAGGTACCTGTAAAGGTCGCTATGCTCGTTGGCTGAGTGCTGATAGTCTTCGGGAACAGCGTTATACACCGGTCCCTGGCAGCCGCTGAGCGCAGCAGCCCCCCAATCGACGGCTGTGCCAGCCAACACGTCTTTGAAGGCTTTGCACACCGCGCTCACCGAGAAACTGCAGCTATCGTCATCCGTTTTGGGAATAAAGGAGAAAAATCCGCTGTCTAACAGCATTTCGCCGTCGTTGCAGCTTTTCAGGACCGTTGCGTCTGTGATCGTTTCGCGTTCAGCTGCACAGCCAAGCAGCAACACCGCACACAACACAGCCCACACACACGCACACATGCACACCTGCCGTCTGCACCAACGTGCTGCACACGCTTTACGAGGCTCCAAGTCTCTCAACTGCAGACCTCTCCCGCACGTGAAAGCCTTGCACGAGGCCAGCATTTCACGCAGGGCCCTAACAAGGTCTCCCTCCGTGAGGCACCCCCCAACAGACATCCCCTACTGAACATGGCGCCTTCAGGCTAACGCAGTGCGCACGGAAAAAGCATCTCCTTCCTTCTCGCAAAAACTTCCAAGGAGTTCCCGCTGCTGCAGCTACTGCAGAGGCGGCTTATTCAGCAGCTCACCAGCGTCCAAGCAGTATGCCTGACCGCGATACCAGAGACGGCAGTTTTCTACTGCGACGGTGGCTGTAGGCGTCCAGCGCCTGCTGCACCAGTTGTGTGGATTCGCCAGGATCCACGCGAGATTGACGAAATTGAAGCAGACGAGAGCCAGAGCTAGGACGGCAAATAACCAAGGTCCCCACTTAATGATGCAGCCTAGACGGCTCACCCACTTCCCCAGTGACATGAACTCTGCAATGGAGTACCGCCCAAAAAGCCCAAGAAGTCTCAGCAATAGCAGAGCTGTAAGTCCGATGGAGCCCACAATGCCCATCATCGCTGAAAAGTTCACTCCCAGGAGAGACACCGCAGTCGCGCCGCATCGGTAGTTCGAGAAGAAGGACAAGTTGTTGATCAAAGTCATAAGCACAAAGGTCAAGCACAGACCAATGCAAACGGTGATGATCCAGAGCTTGTAGAAGAAGCCTATGCGCCACGCATACCGTCGCCGCTGCCAGGAAAAACGTATCGAATTTACACACCTACAACAGCAACAAAAAAGCGCATTCCCACACGGCTGCGCGTTGTCATCCATCATGGCTTCCACAAAAGGCCTTTTCAGGAGGCGCTTCGGCGAGAAGGAAGATGAGGTCGCGGAGGAGACACGACACGACAGTCAGAGCATGGCATTCATCCTCTTGACCAGGCCTCTCCCGATAAGACGCTGAGACATGCCGCAAAGTACACGGGGCAAACGATAGAAATAGAACCCATTTCAAAGGATTGGACTACTGGGATGACCACTCCAAATGAGAGATCGATTCTTCGATGATCTACAAGGTACAGTAGGAAGAAGGCTCCACAAGCCAGCTGGGCGTTGTTGCACTGCGGCCAGAAACGCTTGCTCTCTGCTTCTCCGAGAGCAGAATCAAACAAAATTTAGCTTAGCAGCACATTTCCTGCATGCAAAAGCAGAATATATTTCCTTTAGCTGCTGCTGCTGGAGCGCATGTTGCCATTGCTGTTTCGGACTGAGGCCCCTTCGAGCCCATCGGCGGGGGTCACTCACGAAGGCTCTGCTGGTACAAGCTACGCAGCCACGCATGACACCACGACATAATGGCAATCTTAATTGTCTATGCCTTTTAAAATTAACTTTCTCAGAAACAACGAAGAATACGTGCAAAATTACGACGGGGAACAGAGCTTTTGACGTTCAGAGACGCCACGCCATGCATAGGAGGGGGTCCGTCCCACCACTGGACTGCTGTGGCAACCACAGTGTTGTAGGGGCATGCCACGGCGCGCCATCCTCACCAACCCGCAGCTTCGCTTATGCCACTTGTTTATTCGAGAATTAAAACCTTCTGAGCTTGGGTGGCCTGTGGGATACAGCCGAGGCGAGTGGTGCTTCTGGGGTTGCTGGCGTCTCAGGAATGGGCTCCTTGTCCACGCTACACAAGTGCTGCTACAGACATTGCGTGTAAGCATCGTTGCACCAGAAACCCTAGCAGCAGTAACGCACGCAGCACAAAGTAGAAGGGCAGCGGCCTTTAATGCAGCCACGTCGCGAAAAACAGGGGACGCGCAAAGGCACATAAAGACCACCACGCAGGCATGGGCTGGTTTAAAACAACCCTGGCTTCCTCCCCCGCTGCACTGCAAATCAAAATAAAGCTTTTCCGTAGTCTATAGTGCTTCCACCGCATGCGGCGTCCACCCGTAGCGCACTAGCTTCCGTCCTAGAAGAGTGCCACTGGGCTTGGGGGCTTGACATTCCAACGAAGCACGGAGCGAGACAAACAGGCTAAAAGTACACACCGCCTTGAGGCTGAACCAGGGAAGGCAGAGAAGGCAGAGGAGGGCAGACAGGGTACAAGAGAGAGGCGAAGTGACTTCACAAGAGCCAAAGGGCACCAAGAAAGGCCTTTTTTGCTTCCCAATGGATACAAAAGACGCGCCTCAGATAATAAATCACTCCTCTGCCTCGGTTACATACACGCCGCATGCGGCATGCTGGATACCTCAAAGTATCTGCTGCTTTGCTGGAGGAGAGGCCCCCAAGCGAACAGGAGAGCTCGAGGCATACAGACTCAACGAGGGGCAGCTCAAGAAACAGGAGAACAAGTCGACGGAGACGGGCATTAAGTGCATGGCTGTGGCTCATAGCCCAGCAGGAGGAAACTTTGTGCTTTCTGGTAAGGGGTGTGGCAGGGAGAGGCTACACGAGGCGCTTTGCATTTGGCGGCGCAACATGCTAGCAAAGTCAGAAGTTGCATTAGCAGCTCCTCTAGCACATTAGTCGACCGGAAAGATGCTTCACCACGCACTACTGAGGCTCAACGTCTGCATGTGTTTAAACAACCGCTCTACACACAAAAAGCTAGTGGATGGCTTGGCTTTCTTGCTGCTCAACCTTAGCCTTCTGCCACTGCCTCTCCTACTCCGCTGAAGCCCATCCAGTGCCACTCATATACCGGCAGGGTGATTTCTTGCCGCGGCAGCAGTTGCCTCACAATGATCCTCAGCGGCAGCTGCAGCTGCCTCCCCACCACTCTTCCCAGCACCGCGCCTTCCCTGAGTCAGTACACTGCCAGCCAGTGCGACAGCAAATTGTGGGGTCTTGCCCGCAGTTCCATGCGCAGTGGTCGTTGCTACTATTTCGCGCGTCGCTTTCTATGTGTCCCCCTTACGGGTGTCTTCTAAGGGCATTTCGACGGAAGTCTTCACGCTTGGGACTGTGAGTCTGTCAATCGCGCGATCTGGCGGCAAAAGCTGCATGATTCCGTCGTCAATGCAGTCGCTGCCCATCCAAGTAGCCCTCTGGCCGTTACGGGAGGAAGAGAGGGAACCGTGAAGGTCTGGGATTTGCGCATGAAGCAGCCCGTAAGAGCGCTCGCATGCGACATGCATGCGATGTCAGACACATGCCAGAGGCCACATGGGGATACAGAGCAGTGAACGGGGTTAGACAGAGGCGGGAAGGGAAAGCCTACAAAGAGGCACATTGACGCCCTGTCTGAAAAGCACACGCTGCTAGAAGCCTAGAATGTCGTCGCACTTCAAACACACGGGCAGGTGGAAGGAAATGAGAGGGGAGATGGCACGAGAGAGAGAGAGATCAGAAAATCACGATCAAGCAACCAGCACATGCCCGGCTCATCGGCCGCTTATCTTGATGCCCTTCAGGTGGTCTCTCTTGAGTCAGTGGAAGGCGAAGAAGCAGCAGAGTGCTGGGCAGTTTGCTGGGGAGGGTGTACAGGGGGTCCTGAGGGGGTCATAGGATGTGGATATGACAATGGTGACGTCAAGCTGTTTGACGTGAGGGCGATGAAGCTGATCTCGGAGCGAAATCTGGATTACGGTGTCTGCGGACTGGCAATGGACAGGCGGGATATAAAGCTGAATAAACTGCTTGTCGCAGCTCTTGAGGGTCGCCTTTTTACTGCAGATCTCAGAACTCAGCACCCTGAGGAAGGATTCGCCTTTCAGGAACAGAAACTGTCTTCGGGTGACTCATGCCCACTGGTGCCAAGATGCGCGCCAAACACATAATTCGGAGCGATCGTAGTGGCAACGTTAAAAGGCATGGGAAGCGCACCTGTACAGCAGCGCTAACGAATAAGTTTTTGTTGCCGACACGCAGACATGCCCTAGCTGCACGCCACAGAGGTTTGGGATTAGTCCTAAGGGTTGGTGTGAATGGACTGCCAGCGTGCAGACTCTGTCGGAAGGCATGCCTACTCAGCACCTTGCTAGGGGTCGTTGGCTTCAGAAAGACATGCGCACCAGCCCAAACGCAATTCAGGGGTGTTTTGGGGATGATGGTGCTGGAAAAAATGAGTGCAAAGGCTTAACGAAGGTCAGAAGACACCCGTGTGCCTCTTGTTGCGTTTTGCTGTGTTCGTCAATCTCCGTTTGCGCAGGAACCGTCTGGGGTGTTTACCCGCTACCACAGAATCGAGAGATCGCGGCGACTTGCACGGGGGGCGGAACTGTGAGCCTGCAGTTTTGCTGTGGTCCTCTGCAATGGGGTGGCAATTTTTCCAATTGTGTTCGCTCGACGGCTTTTATTTGTGGCTGCTGCCTCTCTACGAGGCCATCGGTGCCTTTCTGCGAAGCACTTCCACCACTACCCACGTGCTTCTAAGCATCGATTTATACCTCATGGGCTTCCACTGTTTTCCCTCAACGACACTAGACGAAGCTGCTTGTTTCGTTGTTGCTGCTGCTGGCTTCCCAGGTTTCTATTCTCCTATATTCGTACCCAGATCAACGGAGCATTGCCGATCCTCAGACAGGACTGATGCGAGGGGTTGTTGGCTCTCAGCAGATTCTGAATGACGCAGAGGTCAGCACCCAGCCAGTAGTGGCGTGGGACTGGCACCCCCAGAAGATTGGTCTCGCTATATCTGCGTCTCTAGACCAGCAGATCAGACTCACAGTCGTTACCAAACTCTCCTTGTACTAGTCAATCGGGAACAACAACGATCACAGCAGCCTTCGCTGCTTGATTGGCACTCCACGGAAGCGGCTAGCGACTGCTTGGCAGAAGCAACTGCATGACTAGGGGCCTTCTCGATGAGTGCCTATCTTTGAGGAGCAGCACTGCTGCTAGGGAAACACCTGTTGCTGCTGCTCATGTGCGGCCGCGTATACTTCTGGGGAAAAGCGGCACAACACTGAGCATCTGTTAGCAGAAAGAGACGAGTCCTTTAGTTAGCAAGACTGCACATTCTACCAGACGCGCATTGTAGTGCCCAAATTTAGAGGGCTGTTTAGGGGCACTGGCTGACACCGGCTGCGCGACAGCGGAATACAGCCAACGCGCAGCCTTGAGACGTCACTTTAGGCCCCTCGCTGTTGCTGCTGCTTGTGCTGCCTTCAAACCGCGTGCTGCTGCAGCGACGGCTTTTCTGTGAGCCTCCTTTAATCTATCGTAGTGTCGCTCTAGCCAGCTCAAGAGGTCTAAGGGGCACAGCCTTCTCAGAAAGGCCTCTAGATCCTCTCGGATGCGCACCACTCGCCTGCTGCGGCATGTAACTGCAACTTGCCCTGGTGCAGCTGCTCCGCCATACTCGAATTGAGGTCCTAAGGAAGAGAGTGCCTCGCGCAACTTCGCTGCAGCTGCTGATCTTGGTGATGTAGCGCTGCCATGCAAGCTCCCACGACGGCCCCCCCAGGTGTCTTCGCGGCAGGCGCTTGCCTGACTGGTCGCCTCAAGGAGCTCCGGCTTTAGCCGATGCAAATGCCGTTGCTGCTGCTCTTTTTCCCCGCTCTGCTCCTCACTTTGCTCCTGCTGCACAAGCAGGGCAGCCGTTACGATGGCTTTGCTGGCCTCAGTCAAAGTTTCCTGCTGCGCTGCGGTGAAATCAAAACAGAGGTCAAGAGGACCCTCTCCATTATTTACCGCCAGCGCCTCCCCCCTGAAATGTTGCAACAACAAAAGCAACCAGTCGCTGCTGCTGGTTGTGAGCGACGTGCCTAAGAGCAGAGCGGCCGGAGGAGCACCAGGAGCCCATCGCGCGCTCGTGGCGGAGCTTTCGTTGCAACTGTGGGGGCAACTTTTGCTTCTATGTGCCTCGCTCTTGACAGGCTTGCCGGCTGCAGCCTCCCCCCTACTCGTCGAGAAGGCTTCTCGTGTCGCATGTGAAGCACTAGCGTCAACAGACTCTCTGGTGTCTGCTGCGTGGCGGTAGGGAGGCACCCAGCGACGCACAGACCGGCATGCAGAGCAGACACATCTGCAGCCTCCGCTGCACGTGAGCGGCAGCGCGACAGCGGCTCGACAGCCGTCGGCAGTGCTGGCGGGAACAGAGCATGACGAGCTAATTGCCGCGATACGCAGCGTCCCCTCTTGCCTTATTGGGGGGGCAGGCACAGGCACATCTCGGAAGGGCAGCGCCTCAGCAGCAGCAGCAGCACTGGACTGCCGCAGCACGCCGTGCAGCAGGTGCTCCTCAGAAGCCACGCAGGCGTTAACTCCCCCATGCTCTGCATCTACGTGCTGCAGCAGGAGACGGTTTGGATCGAAGAGTTCAGTGGCAGCAGCAGCAGCAGCGGCAGCAGCAGCAGCAGCAGCACCGCAGTGACCAGAGACGACAGCACCAACGGCAGCAAGCAGCAGCACCCTCGTGAAAGCCTCAGGCGCGAAAGCCTTGTGCGGAGAGAAGAGGCGTTCATCAAACAACAGACACAGCGGCAGACAATCGCTGCCGCAGGCTGGACATACAGGCCGTACATGCAACCGTGCCGCTACGGCTCCTCGTGATGCTGCGATTTCCGCTGTCGCATGCTGTGCTGCATGCGCGAACGGAGACGCTGCCCCTACGCCTTCTGCCGAAGAAATCCACAGAACCTGCGAATGATGGAGTGCAGCGTCGCATGCAAAACGGCATGCGACAGCAGCAGCAGCAGCCTCGGACTGCTGTTGCTCTTCCTGCTGCTGCTCTTTCTGTTGCGACGTCCCCATACACCTGAAGAAGAAGGCGTTGCCGTGAAGCTCATACAACGGGAGAGAGGAAGGCAACGCAAAGAACGAGGAGTTTAGTGGGAATGACGGGAGCTCCCCAACGGCGCCCTCTGCAGCAGTTGCGGTCAATGGTGCCTGCATATCGGTGCTTAGCAGATCTGTACAACCGTCGAGACAGACAGCCTTTCGTGCATCCTCCGAGAGTTCTTTCTGCTGCTGCTGCTGCGGAGAGACGACAACGCGAAGCTCCGATTGTGGGGCCGCAGTCAAGGAAAGCAGCAGCAGCAGCGCATAGCGCTCCAAGTTATCCACATTCTGTGTCAGCAGCACCAGCCGCTGCGGCTGCAGAAGGAGCATCAGAGAGATGATGAAATGCGAGAGAGAGGGGAAGGCCTGTCCATACACCCCAGGGGGGTGTGCTTCGTACCAGAACTGAGAAAGCCTGGAAAAGCGGCAGCCACAGGAGAAGCAGAAGGGCGGCATTAATTTTAGACGCCATGATTGAAAGGTGCAGCAGCAACCTCAGAAGCAGCAAACAAAGAGAAGGCTTCTTCGCAGCCTGCAGGTGCAGGAAGGCCTCCTGCACCTGCACGACAAAAAAGACAGCCCTTTGAAGAAAATGCAAGACAGCAGCACCAGAAGCAGCCAACCAGTCCGCAGGAGATGCCATGGCGTGCGCGAGAGTGGCCATCTCGGCAGAGAAAGCTGTCCATACACCCAAAGATGAAACCGTGGACTGCTGCTGCTGCTCCTGGTGGGGATGAGGGGGGTGCTGCTGTGGCTCCTCCAGCCTCTGCCGCCTCGACTTTGTGTACGGCCCTGCATGCTTCTGAACCTTTGTGCAACGCTGTCTTTGCGGGTGTCTTTGGGGAGTGTTTTTGCGGTACAAAGGGATGCCGCTTTTGCTCCCTAAACCTGCGGATACACAGCGCGAATCCAGGAGCACCAGCAGCGGCAGCGGCTGTACAGGCAGCGCGTCCAAACGCGCAAATTCGGCTCCTCGAGTTTATTCCTCCAGCTGCCGAGTCTGTGTGTGTGTGTGCGTCCATGGGGAGTTTCAGGGAAGACAGATCTCTCTCCCAACCAGACTGGTAGGGCCTGTATGAGCGTCTGCTGTTTGCGTTCTGCTCACCTGCGCCTGTAAGAATAATTAATGGCTGGGGACAGGTCGGATCGAATAGGAGGCGCTGCAGGGTGCCGCTGCTGGTGGTGCAACTGCTGCGTGTGCGGCCATAATTATGTTCCTGCGGCTGGTGCTGCTGCTGCATGCTGGTGGAGATGATGCAGGGTGTCTTCATGCTGCCCAGTCCCCACCTTGCTTAAGATCGCGAGCTGCAGCAGTCCTCCGCAGCGCGGAGCATGGCTATATTTAGTGCTGGTTGGAGGCTGCGTGGAAGCAGCAGCAGCTGCAGCTGCAGATGCTGCAGCAGATGCTGCTGGCGTGCTGCTGGCGGGAGGTCTCTTTGTGTTGTTGCTGCTCCCGCTGCTCCTGACGCCGTTGTTGTCGTTTTCATGCTGCATTACACAAAATTCGGGAGTAGTGGCAGCTTTGTGCTACTCCATGTCCTCCTTGGCGGGGGGCCCTCCCGTCAGGTGTACAGACACCGCGGCAACGGTCCGCAGGATCTTCGCTAAGTGAACGTGCATATCTTGCTGCTGAAGAGCTGCTGCACCAGCTTTTATGTCTTAGATATCTACGCTGTCAACAGGTGTCAAATTTTCAGCTCCAGGTACTCCTCCCAGGACTATACCACCTCTCTTGCTGCTGCTGCTGCTGGTGTGAGCGCTGCGTAACAGACCGCTGCTGCTCCTCCTCGCGCAGTAATTAGTCTTTTCTCTGCCTTTTGTCGCCTTTTTGTCGGTGAAAGCCCTTTGTCTGCAGCGCGCCGGCTGTGCTCCTCCTCTTGCAGCGTCACTGCAGCGAAAACAACCCAAGTCGTAGCAGCGCCACACCGAGTCGGCGGTGCTGTTCGCATGACTGCAAGTCGGGGATCCCATGGAGGGGCCTTTTAAGAGTGCTTCTCATGCCCCTTTTTCGAGCCTCGTCGAGTTTGTACGGCTATAGCAGCCGAGCGGCCAGCTGCGCGTGCCTGCTCGTGCTGCTGCTGCTGCACTCCTGACCATTGACAACCATGCGCTGAACTACTGACTCCGCCGTTAAGGCGCCCTCATGCGATCAAGATACACCTCTTAGGGCAGCAAGAGCAGCGCTACCTCCAGGCAGCAGCTCCACAAGAGACAGCGCCACGCGAGCTGTACATACAATCCCCCTTTGCACACTGCAGCGGCCCCCTGTGCAGTTTGCCTGGGCAGAGCGTGCATTTGCTGCTTCCCCGTATCCCAGCGGCAGCAGCAGCAACAGCAACAACGAGTGCTGCAACCTTACCCCTCACAGACAGCGTTCAGAAGCAGGAGCCGCAGCAGCGCAAGGCACCCAGCGAATGCCACACATATTCAGCTTGCTGGACGCTGCTTTCCTACAGGTCGGTGCTTCCCTGCAGCAGCAGCAGCGAGAGGTGCAGCAGCAGCAGTCTCCCAATGAAGAGAAAGAGCAGAAAAAACGCATGCAACAGCCGGGCGCACAAAACGGCAGCCTCCCAGCCATCACAGATGCGAGGCTGTGCGAAGCAACAGATGGAGAGACACCCACCGGCTGTCTCTTCACTACTGCGACTTTTTCTGCTGCCTCTGCTGCTGCACAGCAACGAGCTTTTCTGCCCGCTGCACACGCCGTGCTGCTTATGGAGCCTTCAGGCAGTCTGAAGGCATCTGTAGCGTTTGCTGCACTCCGATACTGCTTCCACAAGCTGCAGCAGGAAGGAGGCGCAGCTGCAACAGGAGACGAGGCTTGCAAAGCCAATGGAGAAGCAGCCAGTGCAGCAGGGAAAGCTCTAGTCGTAGCGGCAGCGAACAGCAACTTGAACAGCCTCAGGGATAGAGTCTGCAGTGCTTGGATTTTGCTGATGCGTTCTCTTACATCCGTTGCATTACGTCCACAGAGGAATAGCAACAGTGGCAGCAGCAGGAGCTGCTTTTCGCAGGCTTGCATTTTAACGCAGTTCGTCTTCCACAAAACGACTCCAGCGGCACCAAAAGCAGCAACTGATGCACAAGCACCAGAAAGAGGAGGAGGAAGAAGAAGAGCAGAAGCAGCAGCAGAAACGGCAGCAACAGGAGGAGGAGAAGAAGTCGCTCCTACCTCAGCAAGAGACATCGTTCCTTGCCGCGTATATGTGCAAGCTCTCTTCCTTGCTGCCGATCGAGCAACTGCTATACCCGCCGCTGCTCCTCTCGACAATCTCGGAGGCGTTACAGCTCCTGCTCCTTCTCCTGCTGCTTCTCCTGCTCCTTCTCTTGCTCCCTCTCTTGCTCCTTCTCCTGCTGCTTCTCCTGCTCCTTCTCCTGCTCCTTCTCCTGCTGCTTCTCCTCCTGCACTGGACCAGATGACACCTTTTATTTTACTTGAGGTAGTGAAGGACGCCTTGCTGGCAGCTAGCACGCATGCAGCAGCAGTAGAGGCAGCGGAAGCGGCAGCTGCTGCAGCAAACGCTCCCGAGACTCTCGAGAGTGCCCCCATGAAGCCAGTAGAAGTCGCTGCTGCAGCGAAAGCAGCATATGCAGTTGCTTCAGTCTTGCATCAGCTGGAAGCTCCAGACATCGCTGGTGGCATTCTGGAAAATTCTTCCAACGGTTTGCAAGCGACCCCCACATGGAATATGATATGCAGTTGTCTGGCAGTGCTCGGTGTATGCAATAAACAGAGGCAGCAAATTGGCAGGAGACTCCTTGCTGCTGCTGTTCTCCCATGCATTTCATTTGTTGCGTCTTCTTCTTCTCCGAGGAACAAGCGTCAAGATTTACCTCCTGCCTGTGTAAGGTGGTCTTTCCTGCTGCTGCTGCTAGGAAGACTTTCCAAAGACTTTCATACCCTCAACCCTGCTTGCACACAAATTCAACCTCTTGCTATACAGCCTTCAGTGTTGCTGCTATACTGCCTTCAGTGTTGCTGCTATACTGCCTTCAGTGTTGCTGCTATACTGCCTTCAGTGTTGCTGCTATACTGCCTTCAGTGTTGCTGCTATACTGCCTGCAGTGCTGCTGCCATACTGCCTTCAGTGTTGCTGCTATACTGCCTTCAGTGCTGCTGCCATACTGCCTTCAGTGTTGCTGCTATACTGCCTTCAGTGCTGCTGCTATACTGCCTTCAGTGCTGCTGCTATACTGCCTGCAGTGTTGCTGCTATACTGCCTTCAGTGTTGCTGCTATACTGCCATCAGTGTTGCTGCCATACTGCCTTCAGTGTTGCTGCTATACAGCCTTCAGTGTTGCTGCTATACTGCCTTCAGTGTTGCTGCTATACTGCCTTCAGTGTTGCTGCTATACTGCCTGCAGTGCTGCTGCCATACTGCCTTCAGTGCTGCTGCTATACTGCCTTCAGTGCTGCTGCTATACTGCCATCAGTGTTGCTGCTATACTGCCTGCAGTGTTGCTGCTATACTGCCTTCAGTGCTGCTGCTATACTGCCTTCAGTGTTGCTGCCATACTGCCTTCAGTGTTGCTGCTATACTGCCTTCAGTGCTGCTGCTATACTGCTGCTGCTGCTCACAGGGTGTTGCTTCTCGAGCGCAAAACATCGGGCAGCTGTGCAAAAGTGCTGCTGCTCCCTGCTCTTCCTGTCGCCTGTTGTGTGTTGCTTTCTGTGGATTCGCCCCTTTCGATCACCTCTTTCTGCCGTTTCTGCCGCAGGTTGTACGAGATTTCTTTTTCTTTTGCTGCTTAGAAGCCATAGGTTCAGCAGCGAATACTTTCGAGGAAGTCTTTGCGTCTTGCCCCTTCCTCCGCATTGACTCAGATCTCCCTCCTGTGGCTGCAGCTCGCCGGGCAGCAGCTGCAACTGCTCAGCTGTACAGACACCTCGTCACGTGGATTGCGGAGATCGGTGGACGCCAGCTCACCCTTCTCGCCGCAGTGCTGCAGCTGCCTTCAGCAGCAGCAGAGTATGCGCTCAAAGAGCTGCACTGTTGCTGCGAATCGTGTGCTGATGCGGAAACAGCAAGTACATCAGTAGCTGTTGCCGAGAGTCAGACAGGAGATGCGACAGCAGCAAACAGAGCAGAGAAAGATCATCATCTCGAAGCGCTTTTTAGCTCTTCGTGTCTGAATTTTGGCCTTCGCATGCAGATGCCTTCCTCCGCAGACATTTTCGTGGCAGCAACTCCCGTCCGCGACGGTGCTGCTGCTGCTGCAGCGCAGCACCCCGTAGCAGCTGTTGTCTTGTTAGAAGCCTTGGATTTCTTTCCAGACAACATCTCAGAGGATAACGACGCACCCGACAATTTGCCAGAATCTGACAAGCCGTGTTTTTTCTCCTCTTGCCTAACGCTTCTCTGCGGCAATTTCTTGATGGGAGAGCTCCCGCAGCACGTGCGACAGCAGCTGCTGCTGCAGCTCCTGCAGCAGTGCTCTGCGCAGAGAGTCTTCACGCCGAAGGCAATAGCAGCGCTGCAGCAGCAGCTGCAACAGCTATCACAGAAGCAGGCGGTGCAACACATGCAGCAAAACAATATATACTACCTGCTTCAAGAAGAAGAGGACCTTCAAGAACTGCAGTTTCAACAGCTGCAGCAGACGCTGCTGATGCGGAACGACTCGGGGGCGTCTGCTGCTGATGCCGCCTCATCAACCTTAGCGCTCTTAGAAAGCAGCAGCAGCAGCAGCAGCAGCAGCAGCAGCAGCACGACGTTCAGCAGCAGCAGCAGCAGCAGCAGCAGCGCCACTACCACCAGCAGCAGGAAGAAAGAAATGAATGTGTTTGAGCTTCTTTGCGATGCTGCAAGGTATCCTCTCATCAAAGAAGAGCACCGAGATCGCAATTTTCTTCAGCAGTTGCACCGGCAGCAGCAACTGCAGCAGCCTATTTTGCAGCAGCAGTTGATGCCAGCCGCAAGGCGGAAGCTTTGTCGCAGCTACAGCGGCAGTAGCACCAACAGCAACACTGACGAAAAGGCGCATCTGTCAATAAGGCTGTGGCATGCCCGAGGCAGCTGTACATACACCGTGAAAGGCTCTGCGGCAGCCGTGGCTCGCAGCAGCAAAGCGGCAAGTGAGGCGCTGCTGCGTCTTGCTCCTCCAAGGCTGTCGTGGCTGCAGAAACGGCTAGCAGCTGCTTCTGGCAGTTCTTGCAAGAGCACCAGCAGCTGGTTGCTAGATCCTTTGTCGTCTCTCCCTGCTGCGTCATCTGCCCTTATCGAATGCCTTCCTGCGCCTGCCTGCACGTGCTCCTTGGCCGTGTGTTCACCCGCTGCAGTAGCGGAGCAGGAGTTGATTCAGAGGAGATTTGGATTGCAGCAGCCGCACGCGCTGCTGCAGCAGCGGTGGTTTAGGGTGTCCATACACCGGAAGGCAGTGGAGCATGCGGCAGCGCAGCTGCTGGAACGCCATGGCCACTTGTCGCCGAGCAGTTGTGCTGCGGCTGTTGCTGCAGTAGCTGCATTTGTTGCTGCTGCCAGCGCTGCAAAGGCATCTGCTGAGGCTTCTGAAAGCGCAGCCTCAGTTGGTGGTTCCGATCCTCGTTCAGCCGCATGTGGAGCCATCATCGATCGCGCGGCAGAACCGTCTGCGGAGCAGCTTAAGAAGGGTTGGAGGTTGGGTTCTACGGATGTCTTTCTGTCCAGCTGTGCCGCTGCGCAGCTCCTAGACGTGCAGCAGCTGCTGCAGCAGGAAGGAGAGGGAGAATGGGCAGCAGGAGCAGCGGCAGAAGCAGCCGCTGCTGCTGCCGCTGCCGATCGGAAAGAGCAGGTTCGCGCTGCTTTGCGATCCAGCGTCTTGTGCGTTGCTGCTTTGAGCAAGCTGCAAAAGCGGAGTTGCAGGAGAAGATCCCGTGCTGCTGCAGCTGCGGCAACTGCTGCAACAGCGTCAGCGAGGGAAATCGTAGACGCGGAAGCGTCTTCTGAGGCTTCGTATAATACGGAGCAGACGGCAGCAGAAAGGCAGCTGCAGAAATCAGAAGCTGCGGAAGGGCATTGCATGCCACAACAGCGGCTTGTTGGCAAGCTTCTTAAGTCTCGAGAAGTGCCACTGTTTGCTGTTTGCGCATTGGAAGGCGTAAAATCCTCTGAAACAGAGCAGCAGCGACAGACAGACCAGGTGCAGCGAAGCCAGGTTGAGACGGAAGAAGAGGAAGACAAGCTGCCATGCAGCAGCGGTTCGCAGCTCGATCTCTTGCGATAATCGCTGGCTATCTGTGGAGGAGGTACCCCATAAAGAGGCGCCATCCGATGAAGAGGCAGCATCCGATGAAGAGCCAGCATCCGGTGAGTCTGCAACGCTAGTAGCAAAAGAAGCGGCCTCAAATGGCATTGAAGCACTCATACCCCACGCATGTCTGGGTGCCTATTATGCTCAGTCTCTTGAGGCTTGACAACAGAGGCAAAGACACCAGAGGAGACACCGCGCTTCTGCTTTGGGAGCTTCTGCAACAGCCACAGCACCAAGTACTCCTCGCGATGATGTTGCAGCAGCAACTGCAGCAGCGACATCAGCTTCAGCAACTGCTGCTGCAACAGCACCAAGTACTCCTCGTGATGATGTTGCAGCAGCAACTGCAGCAGCGACAGCAGCTTCAGCAACAGCTGCAATAACAACAACACTAAGCAACAGCACTACCCGGCGAAGCTATTGAATACTGCCTCCTCCGCTTCTCTATCCCCCCTGCTCCGCCGCTGCAGCCTCCTCATCTTTTGCGACTTGCTGCTGTAGAGCCACCAGCAAACGTTCAGCAGTGGAACGCGCAGGAGCAGCGGATTTCACGGCAATACCAGCAGCATGCGCACCAGCAGCCGCGGCTGCTTTGGTGGTTCAATCACAGTACCTCCAGCAGGAGCAGCAAGAGCAAGAGCGGGAGCAGCAGCAAGAGCAGCAAGAGCAGCAGCAGGAGCAGGAGGAGAGGTGCTCTCTAGGACGACTCTCTGATCTGCCGCAGCCGTTGTCTGCCAGACAACAGCACGGCCTTAGGGTGTATTATTCGATTTTGCCACCAACCTTGCTTTGCCATCAGCAAGAGGCGAAGCCTTGTTGGTATACCACCTCGGAATATCCGAAGGAAGTATTTGTTTCTAGAGAGGCACTGCCTCAGCAGAGCAGACAGAGCAGCTCTTCTTCACGGCTAGTCCAGCAGCAGCCGCAGTGTACATACGGCCACACCCCTAAGCCCTACCCTCCCCATAACAACCCTTTTCCCCCCCCCCTCCCCGACTACTACCACCCCGAACAAAAACAGCAGCAGCAGCAACACCAACGGGCTACCCGTGTGTGCTGGATGCCTTCTTGTCAAAGAGAAAATCCTCATAGAAGAGACAGTGGTGGGAGTGGCGCAACCCCCCCCCCCTGGCCTCCACCACCACCCTCACGCGTAGGCAGGGGGCACTTTCGTAGACGGAGTCTGGTGTATGGTTCCCCGCCCTTAGAACGTTTTCTCAAGCTGTCTCATCTCTCATGATGTGACAAATTATTGATATATATCTATCTATATATATATATATATAGAGAGAGAGAGAGAGAAAGTACTCCACCTTTTGGGTTTATTATTAAGTGCCCCCTGCCATACAGGCAGGCTCCTTTCTGCTGCTGCCGCTTTGAGGGAGCGATATGTGTTTTAGCTTGTTCGAGTTGATGCATGCGGAAAGGAGAGAGGAGGGGAAGATCTCGACACCTACACTCCGGCGCAGTCGCACTGTGCTTCTCTCGTGCCGGCTTGCACCTCACGTGCTCCCTCCTCTCCTTCTCTTTTTTTCTCCGGCCTTCTCTGGCTGCTGCTCGCTGCCACTGAACTTGTGTGGCCTTGTCTTGACAGCGGGCAGCTCTGCTGATTTTGCTGCCGCTACGGCGAGCTCTAGGTGGGGCTGTTGGCACTGCTGGCTGTCCGAGCGAGCTAGCGAACTAGCTAGCTAGCTAGCTAGCCTGCAGGGAGCGCACCGCCTGCTGCATGCATCTTCCCAGGAGGCTGCTGCGCTCCTCCTGCTGCCGTTGCTGCCTGAGTCTGTTGCAGGAAGCCACACCGACCGAAAGCGTCTACTAACGCCGTCGGAAAGGCTTTTTCCTGACAGAGCACCTCCTTGGTGGGGGAGGGGACGGGGGAAAATCGGCATCTCATGTCTTTATGGGCGGAAAGATGCAGCCTTTAGGCCTACCAACAAACGCCTCTCTGAGGCCCCTCCCCCCTGTATCTGCCAATGCCTCACAAGTCTGGAGTGCACTAAAAAGCCTGCCTTAGTGCAACTATGCGGCTAAGCTGCTCAACGCTTGCTCAGACTTCTAAAAACCATCGCTGATAGCAGAAATATGCTACAGCCGCTCGCCTCTCTGCTGCCAGGTGGCGAATAGCCTTGGCAAAGCGTGTACGACTACGCTGCATGCTGTAACCAGAAGAAAAGCCAGAACAGAAGCTTGCTTCCACGCATCGTGCGGGAGCCTCTACATTCAGCGAGCGCAGCAAGACGACATAACTACAGAAACCTCATGTGTCAACTCCTACCGTACAGCGCTGCATCAGAGAAGTGGTGGAGCACAGACACAGATACTCTGGAGGGATGTATTTATATCCAAGCATATATATATGTGTATATTGGATATATATATATATAGGTATTCCCCTGTTAAATATATAAATGTATATATGCGTATATTGGATATATATATATATATATATATAGGTATCTCCTTATTAAATATGTATATATGCGTATATTGGATATATATATGTGGGTAGTTCCCCATTAAATAGGCATATATGCTTTGAGGGGAGGTCTCCTCTGTCGGTATCTTCTCTACATGCATTTGGGGTGGTTGTTTGCTGCCGGATGGGCTTTTTTTCTGCATGCAGACTGGGGTGTGCTGGCTTTCCTACCCCCTGGTCGGTCCTAGTACCCCATCCTCTCTCTCCCTTCTGCTGCTTAGCTCTCCCTTTTTTCCGATATGCTACGAGGGATGTACGTACACGAGGCGTGGAGGCCCCCCTGCCTGCCCCACTGAAAGGTTTGGCATAATCCGCAGAGGGAGGGGGAGACATATCGTTTGCGCGAAGTTGCTGTACCCTCTACACGCGCTGAATACTCCGAAGCAGTTGTTGCACACACTGCATATATATGTACATGAATGCACGCGCGCAGCAACGCTTTGCGTCTTGTTCTATCGATCTAATGGCGAGGCGCTATGCTGCAAGAGTAGATGATGCGCCAATATACAGCCCACCACATGGCCACCTCGCCTACTTTAGGATGCATGTCGTTGAATTATCGAGGCCAGGCCGCTCCTAAGAGAGGGGTTGCACCACCACAGAAGGTCTTAAGAAGGAGGCAGCAGAATGACGCCTTTTTCACACACACACACACACTGAACAAGCATGCGCAGCAGGGCACTGTAGTGACAGCGCGCGTCTCTTGCAGGGCAGTCGAGTTGCATAGGGGTGGTCTCCAAACGGCCTCAAGGAGAAGTAGAGGCCTCGGAGGTGCATGCAGCGTGTGATTTTTATAAGGCTCGACGAAGTGCCAAGGCTGAGGGGGGCAGATCTGAGCTTCGCCTAGAAACGCCTCTTGCTCAGACCCCTCTACGATGGAGCCCAAGCGGTATTCCTAAGACAACTGTTTCCCGTAGCACTCCTTTAAGTCATTTTTGATTGGAGTATACACTTTAGCGGAGGCATCTCAGGGGGAGGCACCCTTGCGACGTTTGCCGACTACACCCTCTGCCTCCTGCCCTACGGCGAACATCGCGGCATGCGTTTGAGGTGTGTCTGACAGAGCAGCAGCGACATTGTTCTTCGCCAAAAAGGCATTATTAGAGCTTTTCCAGCATTTTTTTGTCCCTCCACACCTCAGTGGCGAAGTAACCGCAACACTAACAGCCCCATATGCCGTACGGCGAAAAGGCCGCTGCCGACAACGCCGCGAGCCACCAAGAAGCATTTCCCCCGCACATCCCCCCTGTCAAAACTCCTCCTGCTGCTGGTAATACTTTTTCTTTCTGCATCTGCGCATGGGATGAGTCCTGCTGCAGCAGCAACCGCAGTGGCAGCTGTATGTACCATCGCGGCACACTGCACCGCTTTCTCGCTCTCTCTCTCTCGCTTTCTCTCCCTCTCTCGCGTGCAGCATCAGCAGCAGCAGTGACGGCCGAATAATCCCCACGCACGCCAGCTGCAGCTGCTCCGAACTCCGCTGCAGCACACACCAGGTGTCACACGCCCAACTGCTGAGCGGGAAATGAGACTCAGCAGCCGCAAAGCCTCTGGCTCTGCCTCCTCGCACACAGCCCTCTGCCCCCGCAGCTCCTCCAGAGAAGCGAGCAGCACTGGGTGATCCGCTGCAGCAGCTGCTGTTGCTGGTGCTGCCGCGCTTGACATCCCGAAGCAGCAGCAACAGCACAACACTACTCCTGCTGCAGCGACAGCAGCAACAGCAGCGACAGCACAACACTACTCCTGCTGCAGCGACAGCAGCAACAGGTGTCTCCTCACATGGGGCAGCATCTCCCCCCATTCCCTGCTGTACCCCCTCCCTTCCAGATCTGCTGCGCAACGTAGACACCCTAAAGCAGCAGCAGCAGCATCTGCTGCTGCTGCAGCTGCATCTGCAGCAGCTGCATCTGCAGCAGCTGCATCTGCAGCAGCTGCATCTGCAGCAGCTGCATCTGCAGCTGCTGCTTTTCTTCTTCCTGCGCCTTATCCTACGTTGTCTGCTAGCCCTGACGTACAAACGAGGCACATATCCGAGCGCATGCGAATAAAACACGGCAACGCCTCCCAAGCCTTCCCACCCCTTGCCTCTTGAATCAGCAAAACAGCGGCAGTGACAGCAGCAGTCTGTGCAATCAGCAGCGATGCGTTTCTCAGAGCACTTCCCTGCTGTGGCGCAGGGAGGCTGGAAGCCACCAGTGTCTGCGTCTTCTCTTGCAGACAACAATGGTTGTCGCTTTGGCAGAGGGGAAATTCAGCAGCCTTCTTCGAGCTCAGGTGTCACAACAGGGGTAGCAGAAGACTCCCCAGCATCCACAGAAGTACAGACAGCTGCAGAATCGGAAAGCAGCAAGCCGCTTGCCGCGCTCCCTGTGTCGAGTCTTGTGGGCGCATTGGTGCCGCTGCCTGTTCGTACAGGGAGGCTCCTGCATGCTCCCCAGCCGCGCATTGGTGTCAACGGAGGCAGCGCTGCTGCTCTTGCTGCTGCTGCTGCTAGTGCTCTGCCTCCGCTTGTTCGGATCGTCGCCGTTTCTGCGCTTCTGACCACTCCAGCCTTCTGCTGCAACCAGGATGCTTCTCAGGAAGAAGAGTCAGCGGCGGAAAGTGCTGCCGTGCAAGCACCTCTCCAGAAGGGAGGCTGCGGCAACTGGCTGCCGGCAGCCAAGCAGCAGCAGCAGCAGCAGCAGTCCGTACACCAGGTGCATGAAGTACTGACTTTGGCATCGGCGGGTGCAGACTCGGCAGCAGATACAGCAGCTGGATCTACAGTCGCATCAGGAGCTGCGATTCTGCAGCCTACGACATCCGCAGTGCTGATAGACTACTGGCAAGGTCGATCAGCTGCAGGAAGCGGAGACGTAGGAGGAGGTGCAACACCCTCTTCTTCACTAGGAGCTTCAGCTGAACTGTCAACAGGATCAGCCTCAGGCGTTCCCTTCGTGTATGCTGCTGCGATTCACGACTGTGCAGACATCCAGTGCAGTGGCAGCCACAGCAAGCGTCACGCTGCTCTGAGACGCTGTGTTTTCTTGCTCTACGTTCCGTGGCAGCTCTCTGTGCTGTCTGCACAAAAGACAAGCGTCACTCAGGCGCTTGCTGCTGCTGCTGCTCTGGCGCCTTCTTCTTCTTCTGCTTCTTCTTCTGCTTCTTCTTCTCTCCACGCTTCTGCGACTTGCTTCGGCACCAGCAACAAGGCTTTAGACCACTCCCTTCTTGCCCCCTGCTGTTGCGGCTGTCTTCAAGACAGCAGTCAAGGCTTTTTAAATGCAATAGTTGGCTCACGAAGGATGCTCGGAGAGATGCGATGTGTGCCCCTGCTGCCTGCGGATGCGGCTGCTGCGAGTGCTGCACCTGGAAAGGCGGACTGGTGGGCATACAACAGCAGCAACAACAGCAGCAACAACAGCAGCAACCCCCAGCAGCTCTCTCGTCCTCTTAGCCTTTGCAGCAACAGCCGCAGCAGCAGCGGCAGAAGCAGCAACGGCTTCTCTCTTCTGCCTGCATGCGTCGGTTCTGCGGGAAGCTTGCGAAACTCGGCATACCCCTCCGACAGTAGCACCACCACTGCAGCACAGCAGCAGCAGCAGCAGCAGCAGCAACAGCGCTTGTGTCCACCTTCGCTTACTGCCGCAGCTGTGCCTATTTTGCTACCAGAGGGCTGCCACAACAGCGCATGCTGCTGCTGCAGCAGCAGCAACAGTAGCACCTCCTCCTTCTCGCTGAGTGCCTTGCAAGGCAGCAGCAGCTGTTGCGGCAACAGCAACAGCAACGTTACACGCAGCGGCTGCTGCAGCAGCAGCCTCCGTGTGCTGCGAGACGCAAGATTGATCTGCTGCGCACAGCATACCGAGTATATTACGGGAGCCTCACTTTTGGTGCCTACGTCGGTGTCTCCCTTGCTGCTGCTTGCTGCAGGATGCAGCGCAAACACGTACCTCTGGTGTCTGCAGTCGCCAACGATGCTTCATCTCTGCGGCAGAATCTTATTGCCGCCTCTGCAAGAGCCACACCAGCAGTACAAGTATGCCTTGCTGGAGAGCGATGAACGGCAGTTGCAGCACTCTCTGGTGTGTTACGGCTTAGAAGCCTCCTCCCCCTTCGCTGCAGTGCCTCGTCTCCACGTTTTGTTCCCCTATCTCCCATATTCTCAGCAGCAGCACTTGCCGCAGGAAAAAAGAAAAGCCTTAGCTGGAGCCTTCATGGTAGAGGCACTGGCGAGAGGCTCAAGGGGACTGCCCCTCCTGCAGCAAGTAGCAGCTGCGCATGAGATACCCCTCGCGCCGTTTCAAGCCGAAGAAATTACTGAAGTCACGCTTGCGGAGACGAACCTCTGGAGTCAGTTGCTTCTCTTTCTTCCCCTCTTCCTGCCTCCCTGCCTTCCTCCCTGCAGGGGTTGAAGCCTGCAAAGAGGGATATTGCGATGTTTTTTTGGGGGGAAGAGGCGCTTGTTATAATGCTGCTCCTTTAGCTACTACGACTGCTGCTGCTACTGCTACTGCCAATTCTTCTTCTTGAGGGCCCTTACACTCAAAAACTGCTGCTGCTCTCGCTGCTGCTGCTTGGCTGCGTTTTTTTATCTCTCTCTATCTTTCTCTGTCTCTCTCCATAGATACGGCTTTCTATATATCTGTGTATCTAGATCTAGATATATGTATATCTATATCTATGCAACTATATCTAGATATATGTATATCTATATCTATGCAACTATATCTAGATGTATATATGCATACAAATATCCGTGTCAATCTCTATCAATCTCTCTTGCCTTGTGTCTATTTGTGGAGTATGTGCAAGTGTGCATGCTTGAGAGGGAAGAGAGTTTTGCTTTGAAGACTGCTGTCTGTTGCGTCTCTGGCGCGTGTTGCATTCAAAGCTGCACGCGACGCTTGCTGCTGACGTCGCTTGTCTCGTGTCGTTGCCACTCACCGCTGCCGCCTTGAGGCGTATATTGCTGTTTTTTCAGGCGAGATGATGCGCATCTCCGTCGCTCCCCCCTCTGATCTCGATGGACTGCTGAGTGCACCAGGGTGTATCATTGGACCCCCTGTATACTCAGGAGTTGCTTTAGCCGCAGGAGGCACAGCTATTACTCCTCCCCTGCTGCCCCCTCTGCCGCCACTTCCCTCTGATGATTCTCCTGCTCTAGAGAAAGCGTCGTCTGTGGCGACACCGCAGCTGCTGTGGGGTGCTCTCAGCGGCTTTCTTGCGTGCCTCATTCCTCCGTGCCGCATGCGCGTGCTGACGGCGAAGGGGGACGAGTTGCTGCTGCTGCTTTCTCCCGTTCTGCTGCGGCTCCTTCCAAAAGACTGCAGCAGCAGCAGCAGCACGGCACTGGCGGTGCACTACGGCATTCGCTGTCTGGCGAGCTACTCGCTGCTGCTTGAGCTGCCAGCCTTGCGGCAAGCCTGCAGCGAGAACGAGCAGCAGGAGCAGCAGCTACAGCGCTCTCAGGTGGCTGTCGAGGCATTGGACCCTTTAGAGGGCGACACGGAGATTCCCAGCAGCTGCAGCAATCCACACAGCAACGCCTCCGAAGCTGCAGGCAGCAGCACTCCAGAAGATCAGCTCGTCGCAGAGACGCAGATGCAAACAGCAGCAGCGAGTGCGTGGGGAATGCAGGCAGGAGGATTGCAGCTTCGAGGTTTGGCTTCTTTGCCGCAGCATGCTCTCAGCATAGCGTGGACGGCAGAGACAGGCGTGCTGCTGCTATGGTCAAACGAGGGAATGCTTTCCAGCATGCCTCCTCTGCTGGCGCTGCAGTCGGCTCCGCTGCAGCAGCAGCAGCAGCGGCTGCTGCTGTCCAGACAGTGGGGCAGCAGCAGCAGCAGCAACAGCGACAGCGACAGCAGCAGCAGCAGTCTTCCTCCGGTAGCATGGGCTTCTTTCTTCCCTGCGTCGTTCCTAGCGCTGTTGCAGCAGCAGCAGCAGCAGCTTCGACGGCAGAAAGAAGAAGACGCCGCGCTGATCGCTCCTATAGGACGCTTGCCGCTGCTGCTGTGTGCAGCAGCCGATGCGCGTCGTCTCCTGCTGCTGCAGATCGACCCTTCTGCGTCTGCTCTAGGTGTGCAGCAGCTGCATCTCGTGTTGCACAAGCCGCATTCTCCTCAGCATGACAGTCTGAGCTCCTCCTTCGCAGACCTTAACATGGCAGCAGTGGAAAGGCTCTTTGCTCCTCCTGAGCAGCCAAATCTCCACCATCATCAACAACAGCAGCAACACCAACAGCAACGCCAACAGCACCAGCAAGCGCTTCTCCTCGCAGCTCAGATCATAGATCTTCCAGTGCCGCTCAGCTTTTTTCCGCACTCCACAACGTCTGTACTGCTGCTAATAATTGCTGCTATCCCTACGGCTCCTGCTGCTTCCTCGCAGCTGCCGCAGCAGAAGCACCGACAGCAGGAGAGGACGCTGTGGTTGTTGGTATTTGCTGTGGACGTACAGTGCGGTACGCAGCAGCAGCAGCAGCAGCAACAGCAACAGCAGCAGCAGCAGCAGCAGCAACAGCAGCAACAGCAGCAACAGCAACAGCAGCAACAGCAACAACAGCAGTACCAACGCGAAGACAATTCTGTGAGATTCGGCTTGCGTGTCTCTCTCCTAGGGGCATGGAAAAGCAACTGCAAAACTTCAGCAGCAGCAGCAATTGCTGCTGCTGCTGCTGCACATGATACTGCGTGCTTCGACCATAGCAGCTGCATGCTAAGGAATCATCAGTTGTTGCTGCAGCAGCAGACGGCTGCAGCCGTCCTGACACCAGAGCGTTTGATCATTGCATCGCCGCTGCGCTTGCACCAAGATCAGAAATCTCGCTCCTCGCCGCAAGCAATCGAAGAATCTTTCTCCTTCCAGGCTGAGCTTCTGCCCGAGAGAACGCGACCATCGAACGCTTGCGCCGCTGTCGCCACAGCAGCAGCAGCAGCAGCAGATGCTTCGTTCCTCTATTGCATGCGTCTTGCAGGGATAGGAGCTGCTGTTGTCGGGGAGGCGTCAAGCGCTAAAACGGAAAATGCCGCAGCAGAGCTCTCTCTTCTCGCCGTTGCGAAGATCTGTGAAGAAGGCGAATCCATCCATGCCGTCTCTCTGCTTGCAGACACCCTAGTGCTGCAGAGCAGCAGCTCTCTCGCTGCGCACGTTTTCTCGCTGCACGCTCTTCCCCTGCTCCTGCCCGCCTGTTCTGGATGTATGGGAGACAGCAGCAGCAGCCGCGACTGTGACAACGGCGAAGGAGGGCAAGAAATTCAGAAGGATCTTCTGGATCTTCTCAGCTTAAACCCCCAAGCGTCGCTCTCCCCAGCGCTGCAGCAGTCGAGCAGCTTCCCAGACAGTGCTGCTTTTGGTTCCGCTGCATGGCGCAGAGGTGGCCACTCCGGAGATCTCTCTTGTTGTTTTCTCCCCGATGGTCGTCTCGCCATCCTCGTCAAGTCGGAAAGCCTCTGCAATAATGAGAATGGAGGGGCACCTCCTCCTTCATACAGCCGCCGCATTGCAGTGTACGTACAGCACACAGCAGCAGCAGCAGCAGCATGGATCTGCGTTTTCGCTGCCTCGCATCGCGGCAGCAACAACGGAACCTCTGGCAATACGTCTGGCAGCAACAATGCTGGCGGCGCAGGCGGCAGTGTTGGTGTCTACGATGCTTGGTGGGGTCGGGGAGGATCGCTGATCTTGCAGATGGATGCTGGAGGGGGCGAGAGCAGCAGCAGCAGCAGCACAAGCGCAAACGCAAGCAACAACAAATCCATGTTTTACTTTCGACAGCTGCCTGGACGTCTGCTGACTGCAGCAAAAGGCGTTATTCCAGTGTCTGTACACTCGGGGAACGAAGTGTGGGGCCCCGCACCCGCTGCCGAGGTGGAGGCTTTCCACATCGCTAGAGCAACTGCGCAGCAGCAGCAGCAGCAACAGCGCGTGCATGCGTTGACTGCAGCAGCGGCTGCCGTCGATGTGGCGATGGCACGCGCGCGGCAGCAGCAGCAGCAGCAGCAGCAGCAGCAGCAGCAGCAACAGCAGCAGCAGAACAGAGGCGGGGAAGTGCCCTATCAGTCGCTTTCGCAGGAAAGGCAGGATCCTGATGCTCTCGCTGATGGAGTAGTTGCTGAGCAAACGGCTCAGATGCACGGAAGCTGCCGTTTGTACTCCCCAGAAGTGCTGCAGCAGCTGTTGCGCTGCGGGTACGGTGCGTCGGTGAGATGGTTGTTGTTGGTTCTTTTGCGGTGTCTGCTAGCTGTGAAGCCGCAGCCTTGCTGCGGGATGAAGAAGCAGCAAGAGCAGCAAGAGCAGCAAGAGCAGCAGCAAGAGAAATCGCGATCGTTACTCGGAGACTTGTCCTTTAGCCTGGGGGAGGAGGCGGATCGCCCCCTCGTCGACGACACTGCTGGAATGCTCGTTCGAGGAGGCGCAGTGTTGTCTGACGGGAGCTGCAGTGTATGCGGAGGTGCCCTTGCTGCTGGGGGTGGAGACTTTGCAGCAGGCGTGAGTGTCAGTGCAGTCTGCGAAGTGTGTCGGCGCAAAAGCGGATGCGAGCTTGCTCAGCTGCTGCAGCAAGCCATGGCAGCAGCAGGGTGTCTGCTTTCCGACCTTATTTCGCAGCAGCAAGCTGCGCAGTATCAGCAGGATCTTCTCCAGCAGCGCAGCACTCCGCTTACTGCGGCAGAGCAGCAGCGGCTCATGGCGTGGCGTCGACGCCGGCCCAAGAGCGCCGAGGTGTATGTACAGTGGGCTCGGCGATGTCTCCCTGCCTGCATGCAGCCTTCGGCTGCCACGGCAGTTGCTGCCGCAGCTGCGGCTATGCCTCTCGACGTCTCCCCGTCTGCGCCTCTTTCGCTTGGCGAAGGAGGGGAGCGCCTGCTCTCGCGGCATGCGCAAGAACAGCCCATGAGCGACTGGATAAGCCCTCTAGACTGGAGCACTTCGCCGCGCACTGTAGCGACGGCAGCACACGCAGCCTCAGCAGCCTCAGCAGCAGCAAACGTCGCGCAAAAGTCTGCTGCCTTCTCCCTCTTTGGAGGGCACGACAGCAGTCTTGGCGGCGCTGCAGACGACGATCCGTTCGACGTGAGGGAGTTGCTCGGCTTTAGCATTTCGAAGGAGACTGCCGAGAAGGAGTCTCCTGAGGCAGCTGGGAGCGCTTCTCCAGGAAGGGAGGCGGCAACTGCAGAAGCAGGAGCTGCATCAGCTGCAGGATCCACCGCGCTTCGAGAAGCAGTGGAAAAAACGGCAGTCGACGTCGTCGTGGCAGCTCCCGTTCGAGCAAGCCTCACCCAAGACGAGTACACGCAGCTTCTGCAGCTGCTGAGAACTGTGCCTTCCCCTGGCTTGGCACTGACCCCTCGGGAGGTGTCGCTGTTGCGGTGTCTTGTCAGCGCGCTCCAGCAGCTAGACGAAGAGCAACAAAGCCCCCTACAAACTGCCGTGGCAGCTGCAGGAATTGCAGCAGACTTCCCTGCCGCTGCAGCTGCCGCAGCTGCGGCAGCTGCGGATGTCGCTGCGGCTGCGCGACAGAGCACAGCAGAAGAAGAAGGTCTTGAAAGCAGCAACAACAGCAACAGCAACAGCAGCAATTGCAACAGCAGCAGAAAAATGCGACAGAACGAGGCAGAAGCTGCTGCAAGGGCAGTTGCTGCCGCTGCCAGTGCGGCGGCAGCCACTGCAGAGCACGCCACGCAAATCTGCAGCGTTGACAGCAGTCGCCGCAGATTCCACCTAGCCTTGTTGTTTTTACGAGTGGGTCCAGTGCTTCTAGAGGGCTTTGTTTTTGCTGTCGCTGCGGCTCGCGTTGCTGCTCTACTTCTCTCTCCCTTGACGACATGCAGTGCAGCTGAAAAAGCTGCTCAAACAAACGAAAACTGCCGCCTTCATGCGTCTCCATCTGCTTTTGCGGCGTTCCGGTGTCTGTCTCTTTTGTGTCTGCAGGAGGCAGAAATTGCCGCTGCTGCCGAACAGCAGCAGCAGCAACAGCAGCAGCAACAGCAACAGCAGCAGCAGCAAGAGCGGCTGTCTCAACTGCAGCACGAGCAGCAGCGGCTACGCAGCGGCTCAGTCTCTCCGCTGCCGTGTCAGTCGGCTTCAAGCTTCAGCTGGCCGTCTGGAAAATCCTTCGCAGCAGCCACTGCAGCATCAGAGACTCCTCCTCGAGCTGCTGCACACCTGCCTGCAGAAGCACTTCTGAGCAGCGAAGACATCTGCTGGTGTCTGCATGCAGCTGCGGAAGAGGATTTCTTCCAGCTGGTGCTGCAGCAATCCAGAGCAGCTCATCCGGAGAGGCGACTTGTATGGCCGATCCTTCGTCGGGTGAGTTTTTTTTCGCGAATTTTCTCGTCAATCACGATTGCTCCAGTTGCAAGTTGCGAGTTGCGAGTTGCGCGCGCTTGATGACTCGGAAGATTTACCGCAGCAGAGTCTGGTGCTGCCTTCGAGCTGGACGGAAGGGGGGAAGCAGGGGGGGTTGTGGTCGGTGATGGAGCTCCCACCAGAGGCTGCTTCTCTGCAGCAAGCGGCACGCTGCTGCTGCTGTTGCAGAGAAGACAATGTCTGTACATCGGCGATCGAGGATGCTTGTGCCTCCTCTCTGCAGCTTCTGCTCCGTCTGCGTGATTTTTTGTGCAGCGAGGTGTCGGCTTCTGGATTCGCAGTCCCTCCACTGTCAAGCAGCTGTGCGACTGTCTCCTAGCAGACGCCATCCAGATGGCAGCTGCGGAGCAGCAGCAGCAGCAAGGAACGCTTGCCTTAAGCCCAGGCAGCAGCGAGAGCAGTGCTCCATTTTCTTCCCTGAGCAGCACTGCTTCCATCACGCAGCGGCAGCAGCAGCTGCAGCTGCAGCAGCAGAGAAGCTTCGGAGTAGGGGGGGGGACTGCCGCGAGCGCTTCAGACCTTGTCGCTCTCTGGGCAGCCATCAGCGGCAAAAAAAGCCTCATGGTGGCTTCATTCAAGGCGCAAGGAAATGCTAGAGTGCGTTACTAATGCGTCCTAGCATCCTCTCCTCTCTTCCCACATGCTTTTCGAAAAACTCCAATATCTGCTGTACTTCTCCCGTAGCAGCCTTGCCAGGGCATATGCTCTTTCTCTCTCTCTCTCTCTCCATTTTCTTCCTGCACTTCCGTTCGGTGCTCTCTCTCTCTAAGGCGTTCAAATGCCTATTTTAAAGCTCCAACTTTATTCCTTCATGCCTCCTTCCTTTCCCCTCCCTCTTGGTTGAAGTGCCCTTTCGTTCGCAGCACACGCATGCTGCAGAGTCTTCCTCCAGAGAAAAACCCCCGCGCCGCTTTTCCGGCATATTTATTGCTTCTTGGAGCTCTTGTGATTCTTGTCGTTATTTCCCTGCTGAGGCACAAAAATAAATGACACGTGATGCCATTGTGTATGTTCGTATACGTCTGTTTGTCTCTGCATGTCCATGTGTCTGACATGTGTGTATGTGTATATGTGTATATGTGTGTGTACATGTGTATATGTGTGTGTATATCTTTGTGTATATGTGTGTGTATATATATGTATGTATGTGTCTTTGCATGTGTGTGTAAATGCCTATCTGTTTCTCTCTATCTATCTATCTCTGTCTCGCTCTCTCTGTCTCTCTGTGTCTGTCTCTCTCTCTCTACCTCTCACTCTGTGTGTGTATCTGTCTGTTTTTTATGCGTGTCGTTACATGAACGTTTCCTGTTCTTTCACGTTCAGGTAGCTGAATTTCTTCAGTCCGATTTTTCGGATAATCGCTGGCGTCTCGCAGCGGAGCGCAACGCCTTTCGACTGCTGACACAAAGGCGCCCCTTCTTAGCGCTTGCCTTCTTTGCGATAGCGAGTAGCTACCGAGAAATAGCGGATGTTTGCTGCAGGCAAGACAGCCTTTCCTTGTGACTGCTGCCTCAAGCGGCAAGGCTGCTGCGCCTCCTTTTGCCTCGAGACGCTGGCTGCTCCCTCCCTCCTGCGCTGCAGAGAAACTGGCAGTGTTGCTGCGTCTGCGTGTGCCCTGTGTGCCTGCTGGCTGGGAATGCTGCAGAATTCTCAAAGACACGCAGCTAGCACTTTTCCTATGCAGAGTAGGATCTGCCGTCTATGCTCCTGGAGCACCTCCTCTCGGAACGGATGCAGCCTCGGAAGCCTACTATCCGCAGTCTCAACAGCAACAATCTGCCTCCGTCTTCAGCAGTCTTTCGCCGAATGCAGATTCTGGAACGGGAGCTTCTTTCGCATCCCACTCACGCAGCGGCTCGTCCTCGACTACGCCAGAAAACGCCTCGTCTGCTGCTTCAGAATATTCGCGTGTGCTGCTGCAGCGACTCCTGCCCGAGGCTGCAGCACGAGGCGACATCTGGATGTGTTTCTGCTGTTACTGGATCGCTGGATACTACGCGCGAGCTTTCGCTGCCCTCCTCCCGCCTTACACCGGAGATGCGCAGCAGCAGCAGCTGCCACACGGCAAGCCTCCACAGGAGAGGAAATTTTTTAATCCTCGTGCATACTTCCAAGAAGGCATGCAGCGCTCACAGCAAATCCCCGCAGGGATGCCTTCCAAGGCTGCTCCAGAAACGTCCACCTCTTCAGCAAGCGTGGGGGAGAACGGCGTGTATGACGACCACTGCTGGCGAGTGTCAGCTCCTTCGCTGTCTCTTGCCTTCTACCGGATGTGCATTCGCCAGGCACTGCCGATGCGACGTGTGCAGCAGAAGCGAATGGCGTGGCAGGGGGGAGCTTCTGTGCGAGAAGAGTCTCTCCTGGACGCCTTCGAAGGGGCGAAAGAGAGCAGTCAAAGACACGACGCCAGCAGCCACGTGCGTATGAGCAGCCTCTGCACAGGCAACAGCACATACGGGAGCAGCAGCGGATCGGCAGGATCTCTCCTGAAGACAACAGCAGGAGGCAACAGCAGCCTCAACGCCACTCAATGCCACGTTTGTTCGGGGAGCTTCGCCGATCCGGCTGGTTGCGCAGCAGAATGTGACATGTACCTCCTGAGCTGTCTGTACACCCGAAAGGGGCAATCCTTCCTGGCTGCTGTGGCGGCTGTTTCTCTTCTTGCGCTTCATGCTTCGCGCTTTGGGCTTGCGCAGGCGCTTAAAGAGGAGTCTTTTTCGAATTTCACTCATAAAAAAGGCTTCTCGCATAGGCTTCTGCTCCCTGACGCTGAGCTTCCCACGATCTGGGGTGCTCTGCATGCATTCGCTGCCGCTGCAGCTCCGCCGCTGCTTCTATCCAGCGCATTGCAGCAGCAGCAGCAGGAATCCTCCCCTGCTGCTGTTCGCAACTTGCTGGATTTGCAGCCTAGTGTGCTGCTGCTGCTAACAGCTCCCTCCTGGAGGCTTACAACAGGTGAACAGATGTGTATTGGCAGCAGCAGCAGCAGCAGCAGCAGCAACAGCAGCAGCAGCAGCAGCAACAGTCCCTCGATGACAAGGCGTGAAGGCAGTGCGGCGAACGTCATGACCAGAGAGAAAGAAACGAGCCAGCCGCATGCACAGCAGCCTCAGCAAGGAGAGCATTTACCCCCTGAAGCGTTCGAGAATCCTCTGCTGCTGCTCATCGAGAGTCTAGGCAGCAGCATTGCAGTGTACAGCAGCAGCACGCGAGGTCTCCTGCTGCCACCGCTGCTGGCAAGCGTCTCCCGAAGCAGAGAAGCCTTGCTGTGTCAGTCTCCTTTCCAGCTCTGCTGCTCATCGAGCGCACTCCCATGCCTAGGATCAGCGGCGGAGGAAGTGCAGGAAGCGCTAGCGCTTCCTCTAGAAGAGCAGCCTCCAGATAGCGATGCAACAACAAGCGCCGTTTTTTGCAGTCTAAGCAGCTGCGACGACACACCGCCACTCATGTCTAAGGAAAGAGGCCTTAGGAGCTTCCAGCTCACCGAGGAAGCGCTTCAGCAAGCCGTCTTTCGGCTCTCCCTTGCTCTCTGCTGGCGTGTCGACAAGCCTCCCCCTCCCTCCGCATGCGCCGCTTACCCGAGTAGCAGCGGCAGCAGCTGCTGCAGCAGCAGCAGCCCTGCAAGCGTCTTGCGGCTGCAGTATCCGTGGATGCTTCGAGCTGCGCTTAATGATCTCCTGTCGATGCAGCAGCAAGGAAGTCTTCGTCAGATGCCTTGGGCAGCAGCAACAACGACAACAGGCTTGCGGGGGGGTTCTTCGCCGACTTCTTCCTCTGCGTCTCTCGGCACTCCAGAGGGGCATACTACTCCTGGAAGCTCTCTGGAGGCATCCGACGCTGCGCTTTTCTCGGCTGTGTCTTACCACCTCGCTACTGTGGCGTACTTCCAGCTTCTGAGCGCAGCAGAGGCAGCGGCAGATGCAAGGAGGGTAACTGCTGCTGCCTCCGTTGCAGCGCTTTCGCCTCTCCAGTCTGACGCAGTCTTCCTCGCGTCTGCAGGGTTGGCAGGTGTCTTCTTCTGCTCGACTTCCTCGGACGATTCTGTCACGCATGCGTCTCCTGCTGCTGCTTTGCCAGTGGATCCGCTGCACTTCAAAACGCCTGGACTGCAGCAGCTGCTCGTGCAGCTTTTGCGCGACACGCTGGAAATGCCGCCCCTACACCCCAAGCTCCTTTCCCTCCCAGCTCTCTACTGCTGCCTCACTTTCTGCGTCAGCGAGCTGCAAAGACAGACAGACTCCGCGTGCAGCTGCTGCTGCTGCTGCAGCTCTGGCAGCAGCAGCAACACGCCGCGTGCGCTGCTGCTGCCAGAGCTGCAGCGGCTGTACAGCGTCGTTGTGGTAGGGTGCTGCGGCGTTTTTCTGGCAGTGCTGTCATCCTTCCCAGCAGTTTTCTCCCCAGAGGGGGGGCCTAACACGCAGCCAATGCCTTCAGCAGCCGCAGCTGCCTCCGCATGCGACAGTCCCCTCCTCAAGAGATGCAACAGCGGCAGCCTCAAGCAGCAGGGAGTTTCAAGATTCAGAAGCAGCAGGAGCAGGGGCAGCAGCAGAGGCAGCAACAGCAACTACAGATGCAGCAGCAACAGGATCGAGGAAGAGAGGAATTTGCTGCTCGCCTCCCAGATCTCAGCGCTGCTGCAACTCATCTTGTGTCGTCCACGATGCCTCTTACTCCAGCACGACGTGTTGCGCCTGCTGCAGCAGCTGTTGCAGCCGCGCTGGATTGCTGCCCGTTCTGCCTCTTTCTGCCGCGGCACAACAGCTGCTGAAGAAGGGGCAGGAGCAGGAGACGGCATAGCCGCAGCAGTCGCAGGATCGACTCCCGCCTTCGCCATAGCATCCTGCGTTGCAACACGAATCTTTGACTTCATTTTGGAGGCGCTGCAAGCCGTAACTGCAGAGGCACAGCGCACCGCAGTGGCTGCCTTGGCAGAGGAGGATCTTCTGAAGCAGAGGCAGCAGGAGCGCTCCATGTGCCAGCAGGATCGCAAGCCTCTTGCATGCCTGCTGCAGCAAGACGCTGAGAAAGCGGCGCTTGTTCTGCAGCAGAAGGAAGTCGCGTCATATGGCCAGCCGTTGCCTCAACAGCACGAGGAAGAGCACGGAGGTGGAGCAGCAAGAGCAAGAGCAAGAGCAGCAGCAGACGAAGCGTATTCTCTCTGCAGCAGTCTTTCGTATTTGAGCGCTTCTGTTGCGGATTTCCTTTGCACTCAGTTGAGGCCTCTTTTCCTGCGATCGCTGCTGCCTGCTGCAGCAGGATTGCTGCCGCTGCTCTCCGATAGCTTGCCTACCGCAGCAGCAGCAGCGGCAGAAGCTTCAGCAGCAGCGTCGCCACGAACTGTGCGACGCACTTCGCTGCTGCGAGCAGCAGCAGAGACGTGGGGAGGCAAGGGCCTAGGGTGTCTCTGGGAGAGCCTTGACTGCTGCAGCCGCATGCAGTGGACGTTGCAGCAGACTTCTTTTCTGCCGCTGCACCAGCTTCCTTCTCTCGGAACGCTGCATCAGCTGCACAGCAGAGATTTGCTCGTTCAAGGCATGCGTCACCTCAGCAGACAGTTTCTTGATCCGCAGCACCGGCAGAAGCTCATGCATGCACACCACCACTCGCTCCAACCGCACACTGGTAGCCGCCTTTCTCGAGAGGGAGCAGCTTCCAGCTCGCCAACAACTGCTGAAGCGGAAGCACACATGCAACGCCAACAGAAAAGCAGCGGCACTGCCTCCTCGCGCACAGCTGCAGCAGCAAAAGAGAGACTGTCGTTGACACCTGCTGCGAACAGCAGCTCTACCCAGAGAGTGGCAGCTCGCCGCTTCAACAGTGCTCTCCCCCCTCTAGATGGAGGCAATCCTCTGCATGACGAACTCCACCGACCCCACCATAACCACCATCACCACCACCACCATCACCACAACCACAACCCCACCCACAACCACCATCAGCAAGTCCTATCCAGCCGCGTCGCCGAGCACATCGTGAGAGCAACGTGCATTCCGTCTCTTCCGGTTATTGCTGCAGCGCTGTTTCCAGGGAGCGTCGTGCAGTCCCTCTGCAGCAGCAACAGCAGCCTTGGCAATGCTTTTGAAGTGGCAAGGCGCAATCGCAGCGGAGCTTTGTTTCCGTGGAGTCGGCAGCAGCGGCAGCGCGCACTCCAGCATCAAACAGCGGAGTGCAGCGCAGCAGCCGCGCTTGTCGCTCTTGAGCACGAGTGGGGAAGCTTGCCGCTTGCAGCCTTACTGGGAACAGTAACTGCTGCTGCCACCAGCAGCAGCTGCAGCAGACACTGCAGTCCAGCAGGATTGAATCTTTCGAGCGAATTCGTCGCAAGCCTCCGCACTCCCGAGGGGCCCCCCAGGGGCCTCCGTGCCTTCACGCTGCCGCATGCGCTGCTGGGAGTCGTCAGCCAGGAGAGCACCCACTGCGCTGCTGCGGCTGCAGCAGCAGCGGCTGCAGAGCGCCGCTACAGAAAGGCAGCACGTCGAGTCCACTATTCTTCCCTCCTCCTGCAGCAGGAGCAGCAAGAGCAGCAAGAGCAGCGGGAAAAAAATGCAGCAACAACGTCTTCTTTCGCCTCCCTCCCCCTCCTGCATCTGCCCTTAGTATCGGATGTATGCGGATCTGGAGGAGCTTTTCCGTGTTTGCTGCGTTCACGGCGTCCTCTGTCTTTCGAAGACGACCAAGACGAAGAAGAAGGGAATGAAGGAGAAAGCGGCAATTTTTCTGTGCTGTCTGAACAGCAGCAGCAGCAGCGGAGACGTGTGGGGGCAGCCGAATGGGTGGGGCACATGCTGTCTAGAGACACTTCGCTCTTCCTGATCACGCAGACTTCGCGGCTTTGTTTGTATTCGCGACTTCTTGCCCGTGTGACGGATGCTGTCACCGGCAGCATTAGCAGCAGCCATAGCAGCAGCAACAGCCCCCCCGTATTCCCTTATGGAGCTTTTTCTCCCTTGTCTTCCATGCGTGTGGCTTTTGAGTTTTCTGGCGTTGTCGCTGCACACCCGTTTCTTCCCATCTTCGCAGCGCTCCTAAGGGCCCCTCAGGGGCCCCTCTACCCAGGGGGCCCCTCCATCCTCACTCCGGTTCTTAGGCCCTTTGGAACTGGCGCGCGAAGCCTCCCTAGAGCAGCAGCAGCAGCTGCTGCAGCAGGAGCAGCTGCTCCTGCTGCTGCTGGCTCTGCTGAGTTTTGCCGGATAGACACCGTAGACTTCCAGCCTACAGATCAGCAGCAGCAACGGCAGCAGCTCAGAAAAGGGGGACTGTCTCACGCCTTGCCGCTCATGCTGCGGTCTCAACAAAATCAGCAGCAGCAGCAGCAGCAGCAGCAGCAGAGTCTGAAGCAGCAGCTTTTCGCATCGCATACTGCCGCTATGCAGTCATCCGCAGCAACAGCAACAGCAGCAGCACCGGATGTGACGTGTGCTGCTTGGGTGCTTCAGGGAGACAGTCTCCTTGTTTCAGATGCGTCAGGGTGGGTGTATCTGTATTCGCTTCTCCGGGGGCCCCTCCTCTCCCCCTCCGTAGTGGCAGAAACTCTTAGCGCCTCGGCAGCAGCTGCCGCAGCAGCAAGAGGCTCTTCTCGGGGGGGGTGGGGGGGCGGCGACAGCAGCAGAAGCAACGCATTCGTCCCTCCAAGCAGCAGCAATAGCAGCAGCGGCAGCTACGATCTGCAGCGACAGCGCGCATGCAGACCTTCCCTTTGCTGGAAGGCGCACACGGTGACGCAGCAGATAGCAGCCGCTGATGGCAGCGGCTGCTTTGTCGTGACGCTGGGGATCGGCGTTGAGCGGCAGCTGCTGCAGAGCACGACGCTGTTGGTTCCTGGTGTCGCGACACCCCGCACGCTGCTGCAGCGTCTGCGCTCCGTGGAGGCTGCGGAAATGAGCGGCGACAAGCAGCAGCAGACGCTTCTTGGGAGCAGCAAGGGCGAAGGTTTGAAAGGCAAGTCAAGGAGGAGGCCGCATGCGTTGCGTCTGTTGGGGGGGCTTCGATCCCAGGCGAAGCAAGGCTTTGTGGCGCGTGTGTTGCACTCGCGCACTTTTATTTCGAGATTCTCAATTTCTTCTGCGATGCGGCAGCAGCCCCCCACTGCTGCAGCTCCAGTGATCGGAGGCTCGCATAAGGCCCTTGGGTGGCGTGCTAAGGCTTTTCGAGTCGCGGGAAGAGGCCGTCGAGGCTTCTTTCGAGGCTTGGGGGCCCCCCTCTCTGCAGGCAACGGCACGAAGGCAGCAGCAGCAGCAGCTGCAGCTGCAGCCACTGCTGCTGGGAAGGCGCCACGGGGTCAAGAGCGGCAGGAGGGCGGAGGCGACGAAGAAGAAGAAGGCTGGTTTGATTCTACGAGCTGGGCTGTCAGTTTGTGGGGATTTGGCTCGCAAGCGGCGGCGTCTGATACAGACGATGTGTCGCCTACGCGTTCGGGAGTACAGACACCCGACGGTGCATGCAAAGGCCGCATGCCCTCTCTTGAGGGGCCTTGTCTCTGTATCTGGCAGCTCACGAGTGTGGGGCCCTCGGGGGCCCCTCGACTCGTTTCTGTGATTACTTGCGATGATCTTCTGCACACCAGAGCGCGTCTCGCGGCTTCTGCGTCGCAAGCTGCATCCGACATGCAGGAAGGGGCAGCAGCAGGCAGTAGCGGCGGCACCTGGGATGTCGTTGCCACGCACATTCCGACATGTTTCTGCTTGGCGGTTCTGCAGGAGGGGCCCTTGTGCTGTCCAGCGTGTCTGGCTGCTGCTGCGGGGTGTCCAGACAGCTGCTGCAGCAGCAGCCTCAGAGCGACGTGCTGCAACGGCAGCTGCGCTGCGCTGCGCTGCGTTGTGTACGGGGATACGGAGGGGTCGGTGCATGCGGTAGAAGTGGGCTTAGAGGAGGAGGTTATCAGGTGGGGGGCCCACCCGGGGGCCCCCATAGTCTCCGTAGCTGTTACGCGTGCGTTTGGATGGGGGAGCGCTGCTCCTGAGGTGTGGCTCGTCACGGCTGCTGCTCCCTCTGGAAGCCGTGGCGAAGGCATGATGCTGCGCTGCTGGTCAGTTGTCGGGTTGGGGGAGGGCGGTCCTGTGCTGCTGCATCAGTTGCACGTAGGCGCAGAGGCGGTTGTGCCCCCCGGAGTGTCTCTACACCCTAGCAGTAGCTCTAGTCGCAACACAGCTGCACCAGCAGCAGGAAGGAGTGGAGCGCCTAGTGCCCTGGCGCGTCTCCTTGGGGCACATAAAAAAGCGGGAGATGCAGAAACCAACGCAGCGAACAAACAGTCTGCAGTGTTTCCCTTGGGAGGTCGCAGATCGATGGTGACTGAAGAGGGAGAGCTACTGCTGCTTGCTGGGGTGTAGACTGATCTAGGAAGCAGCGGGAGGCCTTAAGCTTCTGCTGCAGCAGCGACAGAAAAGGAGGGTGGAATTAATACATGAACTGCTTTGCGTGCCTCTTCAGAGGCAAACAGAGATTGTATTCTCAGGTTATATGCCTTTTTACCCGGTGGTTATCCTGCTGCCGCGTTGTAGCCCTTATTAAGCTAGAGAGGTGCCACACTTAGGAGTTGCTAGAGAGGAAGCTTGGGCAACTAAAATAAAACGGGGAGAGAGATTCTCTCAGGCACAAGCCGCCGAAAAGCCGCCACGTTAGGGTCAGTACAGCAAACTGAAGGGGGCCTATCGTTCATGCAGGCTTAGAAAGTAGTTCCTTTTCTTCGCTGAGCATTTCCACGAATACACATGTACATATGTATATATGTGGACACATATATGCATACATCCATCGAGGCTCCCTGGCTTGCCCGCCTGTCTGTAGTAGTGCGGGTGGCTTAGATCAACTTTTGGCCTCCTAGATAAATGCAGAGCAAGGTGGCTCTTAGATGCGCCGTGATGCATTTCTTTTTGAACGAGATGAGTTCGCTCCAGCCTCGCCTCGAACCACTCTTCTTAACACTCACTGCTGCAAGCCTGATAAGTTGTTATCACATGCTTTCCAGAAGAGGATCCTCGTTACCCTTACTGGGCCCCTAGGACTCCCGACATGAAGGCAGAGCGACACCAAGGATGCGCATAGGTGCACTCTCTAAGCCCTCTAAGCGTTCACGGGTAGTCGCACATTGCATCTGGGTATGTATGACGCAGGCAAATCTGCGTCAAACACCTCGTCGTATCGAGCTAGCATTCCTGTGCAATGATACGCTACACCAACAAACAAGCCAACTAGTGTAGTTTAGCCCGCTGTATCACACACCGTTGCACACCAGGAGTCAGTCTGCATGACTCAACAGATACTTGCTCTCCTATTCGCTGTGTTGTCGCATACCTACAGTGTGCACTGCCAAAGAGGAGTTGAAGTACAAGGGGTGTAGAAGGAGTGTACCTTGGCCACCTAGATCCTTAGGTATGGTTTGTCTAGATCACTGACACACGGGGTAAGTACAGACGCTTGCTCAAGGAGTATCATTTGCTGTGCGTACAGACTCTGACGACTTCTAATCCAAAACTGCATGCAAAACCATTACGCGAGTTTTTTCAGTGACCCTTGATTTCCCTAGTGTGTGGAAAAGGCTGCAATGCCGGTCTAGAAAAACAGTTTGCTTGAAATCTGTGCAAGAAGTGGTCAATTACAGTGTCTGATTCAGGAAGGACAAGGAAGTCTAAGCGATTTATTCATTTCTGTTGTAGCGGTTGCAGTGACAAGGGGGAGCCATGCGGCCATGCTCTGGTGTTGAAAGCCCAGAAATATTGCATTAAATTGTATATTTGAGCTGCATGAAGCTTAGATATGTTTCTAGTATGTACTAAGGGTAAATTTCGGTAAAATTAGTGTACTATGATTACTGACACGAGGCGTTGTCATGATGGACCGTCGAGTACAACTCGGTCTGCTGCAGTTTCCCTTGCAGCACGCTCTGCCCGTGCGCCCCCACGTTGCTGCTTTATATAGTTTCTGGCGTGAAGTGGCTTGGTGCTAATTACTCTCTGCATATCTATTGTTTGGCTTTTTCTTTTGACGTGAAACTTTTCGAGCTGGCCTCAAGGGTCCTTCAAGGCGGTCCTGCCATAGGCTCACGAGTCGTATATCCTGAATACCTCCCGCCGTTCATTTTCTTGCGACTTCGTGTTCTTGCCCACCAAGACTGATTTTGTTTTTTTCGTGCACTGAAAGCCCCTAAAGTTCATCTAAGAGACATTAGCAGGGCTCTCAGCTCTCCTCAGGCAAGTCGCCTATGCTCATGTGGCTCTCCATCTTCGAATATGAACTGCCGTAGCTGTTGTGCTTCGTGTGCTCAACAGCAGCCTACACCTGAGCCTAATGCGAGTGCGTGAACATGCAGGTGCCTTAAAATACTCGTAGGAATGGTGGTCCTCAGAAAGCGTGTGCAGCCTCGGCTGCTGCTTGGCGTCGCGCTCTGCCTTGGTTGGATCCGCATTTGCTCTGCAGTAGGCGAGGGTGCCTTCCCAGGCCTTGAATCCCCTGAAGGGCCGTTTTCTGAGTCTCCAGCCTTCATTCCACCCTTAGGAGCGGCAGCACTCCCATTGGGGGGAGGAGGCGAGAAGCGGCCAGAGCGGCATATGCGCAACTCTGGATTCCCCTGCGAGGAGGGGGGCAGTAGGGGTGGCAGTCCCTTCTTACCGATTGTGCATCATGGAGGGCCCCCCCCTGTCGAGGTTCCAGATTGGAGTCATGGTGTATTCGATCCTCCTCCGAAGAACGCCCCTCCCCAAACAGAAAGCCGCATCAAGATTAAATTTTTAGACCCCTTCCCCCCCCCTACAAGTGCCCCTTCCCTGGCGTCGTTTTCTGTGTACGGATCGGGGAAGCCTCGCGAACCACTGCTCCTCGCATGCCACCCCCTTCCAGAAGGACAGGCTTCATGCGAAGTGCTCTCAAATAAGCCTTTTTTCCAGGTAAGACTTCCCCAGTCTCGACGCTGCCTCAGGAGAAGCTCTGCATGCATAGCCTTCATTGAACACACCTCCCTCGACGTCCATCAGAGCACCTGGCAACGCACATGTGTCTGCGTATTCGCGCTGCCTTTTCTTCAGATCCCAGAGGAATCTCTCTACAGGGGCTGGAGTATGGGGGAGGGGGATCGAACAGCAACCAGCAGCCAGCACTCTCTCTCGACACTTGCTGGAGAAGGCGACGAATCACCGAGCTACCCTGCCTCTCACTCTGCACAAGGCCAAGGCTTACTTTGCTGTGAAGCCTCCTCCGACGCTGAGAACTGCGTAACGTGCTCGGGAATATTCAATGGCTCATACGACCCCCTTCATGCAGCACCAGTGGCTGGAGGGTTCTACGGTCCTGGTGGGGGAGAAGACGAGGCTCCTTTTGAGCCAACAATCGGAGACAGGATGCCTCGAGGCAGTTCCCGCAAGTGGCCGCATTCAGAAGATCTTACCGAACCTTTGTCTCCAAAGGATCTCTTCAAAGTGCTGCCCCAGCTGCGGCAGCAGCTCGGAGGTGTCGCTGATGTAAGCTTTTTGCACGAAGCATCCTGTTCTAGTGTTTTAGATAGAGTGCCTTCTAGTGCTTTAGATAGAGTGCCTTCTAGTGTTTTAGATAGAGTGCCTTCTAGTGTTTTAGATAGAGTGCCTTCTAGTGTTTCAGATAGAGTGCCTTCTAGTGTTTTAGATAGAGTGCCTTCTAGTGTTTTAGATAGAGTGCCTTCTAGTGTTTTAGATAGAGTGCTTTCTAGTGCTCCTAGTAGAGTGACTTCTAGTGCTTTAGATAGAGTGCCTTCTAGTGTTTTAGATAGAGTGCCTTCTAGTGTTTTAGACAGAGTGCCTTCTAGTGTTTTAGATAGAGTGCCTTCTAGTGTTTTAGATAGAGTGCCTTCTAGTGTTTTAGATAGAGTGCCTTCTAGTGTTTTAGATAGAGTGCCTTCTAGTGTTTTAGATAGAGTGCCTTCTAGTGTTTTAGATAGAGTGC